>NW_003852956.1:2011-8835 GCF_000181295.1 Otolemur garnettii
TGAGAAGTGTGGATCCAGTTTCAGTCTTCTCAATGTGGCTCACCAGTTCTCCCAGCACCATTTATTAAATAGGGATTCCTTCCTCCAGTGTGTTTGGTTTGATTTATCAAACAGATGGCGATATGCAGCTGGCTTCATCTCTAGGTTGTCTATTCTAGTCCATAGATCTGTGTCTCTGTTTTTGTGCCAGTACCATGTGGTTTTGATCACTATAGCCTTGTGGTATAACCTGAAGTCTGGCACTCTGATGCCTCCCGATTTGTTTTTATTTCTTAGAATTGCATTGGCTACTCAGTTTTTTTCTGATTCCATATGAAACAAAGTACTATTTTTTCAAGTTCTTCAAAGTATGATGTTGGTGATTTAATGGAGATCACATTAAATCTGTAGATCAGTTTAGGTAGTATAGACATTTTTACAATATTCATTCTTCCTACCCAAGAGCAGGATATGTTCTTCCATTTGTTGTCTTCTGCTTTTTCTTTTCTCAGAGTGTCATAGTTCTCTCTGTAGAGGGAGAGAAGGACATTCTCCTTCACGTCCTTTGTTAGATATACCCCCTATATATTTTATTCTCTTTGAGGCTACTGAGAAGGGTATTGTGTCTTTGATTTGATTCTCAGTTTGACTGTTTTTGGCATATATGAAGGCTATTGATTTGTGGACATTGATTTTATATCCCAAGGTGTTACTGTATTTCTTGATCAGGAGCCTTGTGGTTGAGTCCCTGGGGTTTTCTGAGTATAAGATCATATCATCAGCAGAAAAGTAAGATTCTGATAACCTCAATGTTTTTGTTTTGTAATAGCAGTATTCTCAACTTGTTTCTGATGACATAGTATTGTGGTTTTGATTTGCATTTCTCTGGTGAGTCATTACGTGAAGAATCCTTTCATATGTTTCCTGGTCATTTGTATATCATCTTTGGAGAAATGTTCAAAGATGTTTAAATCTTTTGCCCATTTTAAAATCAGGTCTTTGGATTTTGTTGTTGTTGTTGAGTTGCAGGGGGGTTTTGTTGTTGTTGTTTGTTTGTTTTAAGACAAATGGGGATTGCTGTGGCATCACATAAACCTCGAACTCTTAGGCTTAAGCGATTCTCATGCCTTAGCCTCCCAAGCAGCTGGGACCACAGGCACCCACCTCAATGCCTGGCCATTTTTTGTTGCCGTTGTCATTGTTGTTCAGCTGGCCCAGGCTGGGTTCGAACCCATCAGCCTTGGTGTTTGTGTCTGGCATCATAATCACTGTGCTACAGGCGCCAAGCCGGAACACATTCTCCTTCGTAAAGCATCATGAGAATGTAGAAGCAAGAATCCAATGTACTCAATTCTAATATAAAGGTAGTA
The DNA here is from genome assembly GCF_000181295.1 of Otolemur garnettii. Lineage (NCBI taxonomy): Eukaryota > Metazoa > Chordata > Mammalia > Primates > Galagidae > Otolemur > Otolemur garnettii. Next base: position 3,361 of record NW_003852956.1, read on the forward strand.
GATGATCTAATATAAGATGAGGGGAATGAGGGACCAGGAAGAGGGACGTGGGAGGGAGTGAGGGGTCATGGTGTATGGCACACCTCTTGTGGGACACAATTATAGGAGGGACTTTACCTAACAAATAAAATCAATGTAACCTGGTTCAAAAAACTAAAAATATAAAATAAAACAAAAAAAGGCAAAAAAATTTATTAGGACTTAATTTATGGCCTAACATAGGGTCCATCTACTCTGGAAAATGTCCCTGGGGCACTGAGAAGAACGTGTTTGCTGTTGTTGTTTGGGAGAGTGGTGTGTATATATCTGTCAGATCTAGTTGGTTTATTGTATTATTCAAATCAATAAATACATTGACTTATCTATCCATTATTGAAAGTGAGATATTGAACTCTCAACAGTTGTTGTAGAAATGTATTTCTCTGTTCAATTATATAATCTTTTGCTTCATAAAAAAAGAGAGAGAGAGAGAGAGTCAGGGCAGTGCCTGTGACTCAGTGAGTGGGACACCAGCCCCACATACTGAGGGTGGCGGGTTCAAACCTGGCCCCCGCCAAACTGCAACAAAAAAATAGCTGGGCATTGTGGCGGGCACCTGTAGTCCCAGCTACTTGGGAGGCTGAGGCAAGAGAATCGCCTAAGCCCAAGAGCTGGAGGTTGTTGTGAGCTATGATGCTATAGCACTCTACTGAGGGTGAAAAAGTGAGACTCTGTCTCTAAAAAAAGAGAGAGAGAGAGAAGAGACATAGCAGACAATTGTAATGTATGGACCTTATTTGGATTCTGATTTGAACAAACTGTAAAATACATGTCTATGAGATATTTGGGAAAGCTTAAATTAGATATTTGATAATATAAAAACTAAAACCAAAAAGAGACACACACACACACAAAAAGAAAAAAAGAAAACGTAGAGCCTGAGTGCTTAACAAAAGAGCTGGAGTTGCCTTTGTTGTCTGCCTCCAGACCCTTTTGCAAGTAGAGGAAAAAACAAAAACACAAACACAAACAAAAACTCTTCTCTGCCTTATTTAAGCCACTGTTTGGGCCCCTGGTGGTGGCACCTGAACACAATTCCTCACCAACACAAGTCTTTAGGGATTTTAAACCTGAAAAGTTGAATACAGCTAGAGAAACCACTCCATGTGAGATGGCATCTAGCTTCTCATCTGAGTTGAATCCCCAGACCCCTCTTCCAACGCCCTCAGTGACTATGTCAACTCTCCCCACCTCCTCTTCACTCACTCTCTGGAGAAAACCACTGTGGTTTTTGCTCTGCAAAAGTTTTTTAAAACTTGAATTTATCAATATTTTCATTCATGGCTATTTGTTTTTTGTCAAACTAAGGGAGCTTGTACTCTATGGTTATAAAAAAGTCTGTCATGTTTTCCTCTAGTACTAGGGCTATTTTTCCCTCATTTAAATCTTTGTCCTCACCAGGCACAGTGGCTCATGCCTGTAATCCTAGCACTCTGGAAGGGTGGGTGGGTGGATTGCCTGAGTTCACAAGTTCAAGACGAGCTTGAGCAATACCCTGTCTTTACCAAAAATAGAAAAACCAGCCCAGTGTGGTGGCAGGCACCTGTAGTCCCAGCTACCGAGGCAAGAGGATCATTTGAACCCAGGAGTTTGAAGTGGCTATGAGCTATGATGCCACCACACTCTAGCCTGGGCGACAGAGTGAGACTTTGTCTCCAAGAATAAACAAATAAATAAATACAAAATAAATCTTTGATCTCCTTGGGATTTATTTTGATACAATTTATGAGTTAGGCAGATAATGTTATTATTTCCTTAGATGGCTACCTGATCATTTCAGCATTATTTATTGAGTTAGCTATCGTTCCTCATAGACGAGAAATGTTAACTTTTTTTTTTTTTTTTTTAGAGACAGAGTCTCACTTTGTCACCCTCAGTAGAGTGTTGTGCCATCACAGCTCACAGCAAACTCCAGCTCTTGGACTTAGGCAATTCTTTTGCCTCAGCCTCCCGAGTAGCTGGGACTACAGGCGCCCGCCACGACAGCCGGCTATTTTCTTTTGTTGCAGTTTGACCGGGGCCATGTTTGAACCTGCCACCCTCGGTATATGGGGCTGGTGCCCTACTCACTGAGCCACAGGCGCCACCTGAGAAATGTTAACTTTTAACGTACTAAATTTCTGCATATATTTGGGTTTGTTTTATCCTGCTACATATAGGTTTCTCCTCTTTACATATAGGTTTCTCCTCTTTTCTCTTTTCTTCCATTGGTTTTCTGGGGAATAAGCCAGTGTTGCATTGTTTCAATGATCACTGCTGAGTCAGCACTAATGCTCCCATAGTACGGACTCTGTGCTAGGATCTATACATGCCCTTTAATCATCAGGGGTACCCCAGATGGATTATCATTAATCCTATTGACATGAAGAAGCTGAGGCACATAGCATTTATACCAATGTGCCAAAGGTTCCCTAGCCAAGGTGTGAAACCAGGATCTGACTGCAGGGTCTTCACCTCTGTGCTTTAATATATGAAAGAATAAATCTCCTTCCATTGCAGATTTTCCTTAAAGTAATTTCAGATCAATTTGGGGGGATGCTGGGATACAACCAATAAATGCCTCTGCCCTTGTCCACTCTTTTGAGCTATAAATACTCCCAAATGTGTGATGGACAACTCTATTCAGATGCTACACAAGCATCTCAAATATAACATATCCCAAATTAGATAGATCATGTTTCTCTGCTAACACGTTCTCTTCTTCTACTCCCTATTTTAATTGGTGGCTTCATCACAGCTTCATTCACCCTAATGGACATATGGGCTTATTCCTGCTCCCTTGCCCTCCATCTATCTGACAATCAAGTCTTCTTGGCCCTTTCCCTCCATCCACACTGCCACTGCCATAGACTGACCCAGCCTGGCCACCTGCAACCCCTCCACCACGGGCTGGCATATCTGTGACAGGGAGCTAAGGTCACCCCTTGGATGTTCACATTGCCTGTGGGATCAGAGGCTATTGGGGGTGATTTCCAAGGTTCTCTTTCTCATCTCCCGCCTACTCTGCCAGCACTGAGAAGGTTCTCGGGATGGTTTCCTCCACCTGGAAGGTAAGTGAGTGGCCAGGACTCCACCCACACACCACTTGCCTGGCTAATTCTTTTTGTTCTTTGAGACTTTTTGCCTATGTCACTTCTTCTGGGAACTCCTCCCTGACTATCTCTTCTTGGTCCCAACTTTAGGAAACACCACTATAGCTCTTCCTCAATGAAGCCATTAGCCTCTGAGGCAATGACATCACCCAGCTTCAACTGAGTTTCTTGAGTAAGAGTTTTATATTTGGATTGTTTGTTTGTTTGTTTTTGAAACAGAGTCTCACTTTGTTACCCTGTTGGGTAAAGTGCAGTGGCATCACAGCTCACAGCAACCTCAAACTCTTAGGCTCCAGAGATCCTCTTGCCTCAGCCTCCTGAGTCAATGGGACTACAGACACCCACCACAATGCCTGGCTGGTTTTCTATTTTTAGTAGAATAGCCTTGCTCAGGATGTTTTTGAACTCCTGAGCTCAGGCAATCTACCCGCCTTGGCTTCCCAGAATGCTGGATTATAAGTGTGAGCCACTGCGCCTGACCCAGAGTCTATATGTTTTATCTACTTTTTATCTAATTTCAAGTCAGCCAATGCTCACTGAGCTGAGCCAACTTTCCTTCCCTTCTGTTCTCTGGACCTTCCCAAAGCAGATCTTCCCCTCCTCGTGAACCAAAAGGTCAGGATTGATGAGAGATGACCAAGTCAAGAGAAGAACTGGGAAGTGATCAGATGGCGTGGAGAGGGACTGGTGGCTCTCTAACTTGATCTTGCACAGTTGTCACTTGAGGAGCCTGCCCAAGATGCAGACTCACAAGACCAGACCTCGGAGTCTGACTTGGTGGGTTTGAGGGGAGCCCAACAGCAGTCTGCATTTTTAAAAAGCACATTTGGCGATTCTGCTGCAGAAGGGATCTGAGAAATACCCAGTTGGGAAGCCTGGGGAGAGGGCAGGGCCTGGGCCACGTACCTTTCCTATTCTTCCACCTGAGGAAGATTGCCAGTCCCAAAATGACAGTTTTGAGCACAGTGGTGGCCACTGTCACCCTGAGTGCAGTCTCCAGGCTGAGGGGCTGAGATCCTGAGCAATGTTTGTCCTCTGCAACTGTGACACCGGCTGTGGAGGCTGTGGTGGCCTCATTAGTGGGGCTCTGGATGGTGGTCCTGTCAGCTGGGGAAAGATGAGAAATAAGCAGACTCTCTCCTGGAGGTGTGGGGCATCTGGGTGAACCTGCGGCATCATGTTTTCTATGTAGGGGACGAGGAAGAAGCTCACGTAGGAAGGGGAGTAGCAAGGTGAAATGCTGTAAGTTTAGCATCCAGAGGACTCAGTTTAAACTTGAGGACAACGTTTGTCACCAAAAACCACACTGAGATGGGTAAGGTGGGCATCAGGATAGTTGGACTCACCCAGAGTGATGGTGACCTTGGTCCCTGGGATGGATTGGACAGTCTGCCAGCTGGACTCGGCAAAACTGTCTGTCTTTGTCTTCAGCTGGACTCGGCAAAAGTACTGAGACTGGTCCTTTGGCCCCAGGTTGGAGATCCTGAGGAAGCCAGAATTCTGATCCTCTGTCCAGTTCAGGTAGATCCGGCCCTTGTAATCCTCATGGATGAAAAGCGGGGTTGTATTGTAAAAGAACTCCCCGTGGAAGTTTCCCCGTCTCCAGAATATGCGCACTGTGGGATCAGCTAATTTTCCGCGGTAATAGAAGGAGAAGGGGATTTGGATGGAGCCTCCCATGGGGGCTGAGAGCTGTGCAGGTTGCTTGACCCAATAGTATTGGGCTGAGCCACCTAGAGGAGGGGGTGGACAGAGAGAGAGAAGTGTGTTTGTTGGGGGGAAACATTGAAGCCACAGTAGGACATAAAGAGGGTAACCCCAGACCTTCTAGCACCTTCTCCCAGAGAAGTCATGTGGCAATTGGTAGGACAGACCCTCTGGGCTGAGTCTCCCCTGGTAGAGGGGAGGAGAGAGGGGGAAGGGCTGGGATAGACCCACCCTTGTGGGGATAAAGCCTTCTTGGTTGGGGTGGGGAGGCCTGGCTGGCTGCTCCAAGACTCCCCTGCTCTAGATGCCCCACCACTGTCCCTCCTATGGTCTGCGCAGAGCCCCCACCAGGCTGGTCCTGGGCACTCACCAGTTCCCAGAAATGCTGGTGACGGCAGCAGAAGCAGGGGCAGCAGCAGAGACCAACCCATGGCCTTGATCTCCTCCAGGGGATGAGAAGGCAAGCAGAGCCCTCAAGGCAAGAAAAGGGGCCCTACAGAGGAGCCCTCCAAGGGCCCCACGAGTCACGGGTACAACACACCAGAAAGCCAGGACCAGGCTGCTTCAGGGAACTGAGGGAGGTGGGGCTGTCCCCAAACCCACCCTCCTCCAGGGTGACCAGCACTTCCTTTATCAA
>NW_003852956.1:10186-10650 GCF_000181295.1 Otolemur garnettii
CCTCCCAAGTAGCTGGGACCATAGGCGCCTGCCACAATCTCCGGCTATTTTTTGGTTGCAGCTGTCATTGTAGTTTGGCGGTGGGCCTGGGCTGGATTCGAATCTGCCACCTTAGGTGTATGTGGCTGCTGCCTTAGCCACCTGAGCCACAGGCGCCAAGCCCAAGAAAGCACTTTTATGTGAGTCCTAAACAGCCTGATTCTCTGTAGTGGACACATCATCTCCATTTGACTCATGGGGAAACTGAGGCATTGTTGGGGTTGGGCTGAATGGTGTCAGCTGGAAACATGGACAGAAGGGAGAACAAAGGATTCCCTGGCTGTCTCAGCAGGGCCCTGCTGGAGGCCTGACCCTTGGGCTCCATTCCTGCCTTATTCCATCAACTGTGTCACCTGATTGCCAGGCCACCTGAGGAGGGGACCGGACCACTCCAGGGGCACCACAGGCCAGCTGGTGGGCCACTC
>NW_003852956.1:11245-17353 GCF_000181295.1 Otolemur garnettii
TAAGGTCAGGAACAGGGCACAGACACTTGCTCTCTCTAGCTCTCTACAATGTTTTGGAGTTGTAGCCAGTGTGCTAAGGCCAGAGAAAGAAATATAAGTTCTCCCTGTGTTTTCTTAGATCTGTGTTGGTCTATTAGGCATCCATTCAGCACTGGGCCCATGATCTGTAATTTCTTATTTTTGCATTATTTATTTATTTATTTATTTGGGGATGGGCTAGAGTGCACGGACATCATCACAGCTGACTGCAACCTCAAATTCCTCAAGCAATGCTGTCACCTCAGCCTCCCAAAGCTGAGACAACAGGTGCCTGCCACCAGGCCTGGCTAATTTTTCTGTTTCTCATAGAGATGGAATTTAGCATTTGCTCAAGGTGGTATTGAACTCCTGAGCTCAAGGGATCCTCTCAGCTTGGCCTCCCAGAGTGTTGTATGAGCCAGCTTTGCATTCTTAATGCTCTTGCATCTGTGGCCTCACTGACAGTGGTGACTCCTGGGCTAAACAATTCTTAGAAATAAGAAAGGGCAGGTCCCAGGAGCATGCATGCAAGCTGACCATAGTGGAGCCAGCTCCTTGTCTAACTCTTTCATACCAAGCCCATGTTTCCCTTGCCCTAAATCAACCCAGTGCCTTGTACCATACAACTAGTGACAGCCCCTATGCCCCAAGGCCTATCAGAATTATTCAAACTAGCTCATCCTTACCTGTTTCTCCCACCCTGCCTTACCTTTCCCACAGAAATACAATGAAAGTTGTGGCCTAATCTTTCCTGTTGCTCTCTTTTCCCTCCTGCTCTACACTGCTACTTTCTCATGTCACGCTGTGTGGTGATGCATGCCGCTTCTCCCAGGAAAAGTAATAATGGCCTTCCTTCAGTGGCATTAACCTCTCTGTATCATCATTACTCAGTCACCTCCCTAAATTAGAATCTGGAGGGCAGAATATTTGGCATTCAGAGTGGAAATAAGTAAAAACTCTTTGTCCACAGATGGCCTGATTGTTTCTGTATGAGATCCCATGGAATGTGCCAAAAGCTACTAGAACTACATATAAGTAAATTAGGTAAAGGCAAGAGTGCAGGATTCCAGGTCACTCTGCCAAAGTAAACTCCATTTCTACATACTAACAACAAAGATTTAGAAAGCAAAAGAAAACAATACTATTTGCATATGAAATATAAGTACAAATAGGACAAAAGATGTGTAAATCTGTACACTGAAAACTTCACAACATTGCTGAGAGAAATTAAAGACTTAGACACTTAGATTTTTATGTATGAGAGGACTGGATATTAACATGTCGATTCTCCCTCAAATTAACCTGCAGCTTTAATACAATCACAGTCCAAATCCCAGTAGGCTTTGTGCAGAAGTTGACAAGCTGATTCCAAAATTCTTACAGAAATGCAAAGTGAAAGGGCAGCACTCAACCGGCAGAGATCTCACAGACTACCGAGGCTTGTACAAAAGGTCTTTATTTGTGAGGGAGGGAGGCTGCAGACCAGCACCAAGGAGGAGGGAGGAGAGAAGAGAGAAGAGGAGAGATAAGTGGAGAGTGAAGAGGAGAGAGAAGAGGGTGAAGAGGAAAGAGAAGAGGAGAGAGAGGAGAAGAGAGATCTGATCAAAAGAAAAGCGCACCCTTATATAGGTTCGGTTAGGGAAGTCTTAGAATGGTGACAGGATGGTAGAATAGCCAATAAGGAGTTACTGCTCTGGCAGGAAGAGCCATTAGGGGCAGGCTGTAAGTTTGAAATTTTCAGTGGGTAACTGGGACAGGGAGATGAGGCAGGTTTTGCGACAGAGAGATAAAGAGGCAACTCCTTGTTGTTCAGAGGGCAACTCCCTGTGCTTGGATAGGAGCTGTGACCTTAAGAGTAAGACAGCTAGTCTTAGTCTGTTGAAAGCAGGAAGGGGCTTTGTGGGGAGAGGGCTTTTCTGGTGCAATTACCTAACACAAAGGACCTGGTATAGCCAAAAGACCTTTAAAAAAAGGACAAAGTGGGAGGATTTACACTACCTAATGAGTGACTCTGTCTCAAAGAAAAAAAAAAGAAAGAGGAAAGAGAAGCTACAGACTGGAGGACACATATGAACATCACATAACCTACCAGGGACTTGTATCCAGAATATATAAAGAATCCTCAAATTTAGTAAGAACACAATACACCAATCTGAAAATTTGGCAAAAGATTTAAATAGATACCTCATCAAAGGAGACATACAGATAACAAATAAGCACCAGGAAAGATGTTTAACATCATTAGTCATTAGGGAAATGCAAAGGAAAACCACAAGGAGATACCACTACGTACCAATCAAATGACTAAAATTGTAACGACTGACCATACTTACTGTTAATGAACATGCAGAACCACCAGAACTCTCATATACCACTGGTGACAATGTAAAGTGCTATGACTACTTTGGCCATTCCTCAAAAGGTTAATCATACACCTACCACATGACCTAGTCATACCACTGACAGGTGTCACAGTGCTGACCAGCAGTGTCGGGACCACCCAGAACTTGTTAGAAATGCAAATCTTCAGGCTCCATCCAAAATCTGCTGAAGTTAAGCAGCCGCTGCCCCGGGCAAGGAGATTGACACTGATGGGTTACTTGCTTTGTGCATTACCTTTAGTTTTCACAGCTGCCAGTGAGATAAAGGAATTTTATTCCCACCGGACAGAGGAAGAAACTGAGGGTCAGAGAAGTCACCTCATTTATTCCAGTTCCCTCTGCTGGCTGCGTCTAGAGTTTGGATCATACTATACTCAGGTCTGTCTGACTTGTGAGCTCGGGGCTTCCCCACATGACTGTGGGTCCCCATCTTGCCCTCACCAAAACCTTAACCTCCTTTACCTCCCTTCTCCCATACCTGTTCCTAGGGAGAGTTGTTCATTGCTGTTTCATAGAACCTGCAATTTACTAAGGTCTGGGGAAAGAAAAGCAGGAGGCATATGAGTATGGCTCCTGAGGTGACAAAGACCACAGAAGGCTTGGAGACAGGGCAACAGTGATGTGCTGGAGGAGCGAGAAGGAGGAGAGATGAGGAGCAAGGTCTTAGTCACTGCCCTTCCCCATGGACTGGCTGTATGCCTTCTCTGTCATCCATTTACGTCCTCTTTTTTCCTTCCACAGGATGAGGCTCAGAGAAGATTATTCCTCCCCCTCACGAAGGCAGCATGGAGTGAGCCCTCCAGGAATTAGACTCTAGTTAGTAAGGAAACACTCACCCATAGAAAATAATTCAAGAGAGGCCCAGGCTCCACAAAGTTAATATTGAAATGGGGAAGTGACATCTTCCACTTGCTGTGTGCTACATGCTTTGCATTTATATTAACTGTATTTTCTTTTCTTTTCTTTTGTTTTTGTATTCTTGATGTTCTGGCATCTGAGATCTCAATAACTAGAGAAAGATTGCCCCTACCAGAGTAGCCAGTTCTTACAGATGGCAAATGACCTTTCTAGGAGCACCAGTTTCATATGCAAACTAACTAACCCAGAGCCCATATACCCAACCACTCCTATCTGGCTCTGACCCTGGCAATATCCCCTGCCTTAATCACCTGGACCAGGTACCAGACAACTGGGGGCAGCCCCTAACCCCCACAGCCTCCTAACTACAGACAGTACTTACCATCCCACCCACCGCACCCCGCCCCTAACATTATTCAGACCAGCCAATCCTAAACCTGCTGGTGCTGTCTTCCCTTTCCCAGGAAAGCACAGTAAAAGGTCTTGCCCACATTTTACCTGGGCTCCCTCTGCCTGCTGACTGACCTTGCTTGGTACTTCTTGGAGTGGCCCTCATAGCTCACTGTGTCTCCTGTTCCTAGGGAATCTGTGAATGTGAACGTCTTCCTTCATGACGGTCATTTCCTTTTCTATGACAGTCATTACCATACCTGATAAATTGCATTTTAAAATAGCACTTAACTCTCGCAACAATCCCAGTGGGCAGGCAATGTCTGTTATGGTCTTCAATTGACACAAGAAGAAACTGAGGTTCTGAGTGTGGTTCTGAACCTGGCTTGAGGTCACATGGCCAATAAATGTCCACTGTGGCATCGAGTCAGAGCCTAGAGCCCAGGCTCCTGACTACTTCCCCATTCAGTGAGATCAGCCAACAGTTCTCTGGACCTCTCTAACAACCCGTGGTTCCCTCTTCTGTGTTATCTTCCTTCTACATAGGAGATAATGCAGGACTGGGGCACTGGCTTATGGAGCTTTGGGTCCTTGTCACCTGGTGTTGTACACTGGGTAATCAATGCTGACCAGATTGAATTTGTGCTCCCACAATTAAACCAGTGACTAACAGAAATTCTTGAGCTTACAGGATGACAGATAAAAAAAGAAACAGCTTGCTGAAAGTCTGAAATTCCCTCTACTTGTAAGACAACAAATCTGGCCCATATCAGTTGGCTGAGCAGAATGAGCTTGCTGACTGGAATTTCCACTGCATGTTTCACACTAACTTTCCCAAATCTGCATGTGCAACCCCCGAGGAAGCATGAGGAGATAACTGTGCATGCTTGAGAAAGTTTCCAATCTCCCTTTTCTTTTACCAATCACCTCCTAATCCCAGAACCCTCAACCTCCTGAGTAGCTGGGACTACAGGCAGGTGTCATCACATCTTGCTAGTTTCCTATTACCAGTTTTTATTTTTAGTAGAGGCAGGGGGTGTCTCACTCTTGCTGAGGCTGGTCTCGAATTCCTGAGCTCAGTGGATCCACCCACTTTGCCCACCCAGAGTGCTAGGATTACAGGGGTGAACCACCACGCCAGGCAAATCCATATGTTGAAGACTTAATCCTCAGTGTGGCTGTGTTTTGAGATGGGGCCTCTAAGGAAATCATCAGGTAAATGAAGGCACAAGGGTTGGGTCCTGCCTGATCTGATAGGACTGATGTGCTTATAAGAAGAGACACCCCAAAGCCCTCTCTCTCCTGAGTGCACATAGAGCAAATGCCATGTGAAAACAGGGAGATGGCAGCTGCCTACCAGGCAAGAGAGGAGGGATGTGTAGCAAAAGAGGAGGCCTCAGAATAAAACCTACCTTGGCAGCACCTTGACCTTGGACTTTCCAGACTCCAGAACTGTGAGAAAATAAAATTCTCTTGTTTAAGTCACCCAGTCTGTGGTATTACAGTTACAAACTGTCACAACTCCCATGGCAAAATACTCCTGAGGAGACTAAGACAAATGAAGTACTAATAAGAAATCACTGGATGCCAAGTTGGGAAGAAACATGCTGTGTCATGTCCCATTATATAGTAAGCCCACCATACAGATTACAATATAGTATGAATAATACTGTGTTTGGACTTCATCCTTGTTTCCTGACATCCAGCTCCCTAAATCCTTAGGCATGTTAAGAACATCTTTTGTATGCTAGTAAGATGACCGGTGGCTGAGGGTCCCCAGATAACTTCAAGTTGTGGGCTGGTCATCTGCAAACCCCAAGGTTTAATTAGAGGAGTGGGACTTTCACCCCTCTCCACACACCCCGTTCCAGGGAGGCCAGAGGGGCCTGAAGATTGAGTTAATCTCTGATGGCCATTGATGTAATTGATCATACCTACTCGTATATATGGAAGCCCCTACAAACCCAAAGGACTGGGTTTGGAGAGCTTCTGGATAGCTGAATAAGTAGAGGATCCCTGGAGGGTAGAGCGCGTGGAGAGAGTGTGGAAGCTCTGCACCCCTCCCCCATACCTCACCCTGTGCAGTTTTTCCACCTGCTTGTTCATGTGTATCCTTTGGGAGATCCTTTTAGAAATGGGCAAATATAAGTAGAATATTTTCCTGAGTTCCGTGAGCCAGTCTAACAAATTATTTGAACCCAGTAAGGAGCTTATGGGAACCTAATTTATATCCCATTGGTCAGAAGCACAGGCCACAACCCATGCTTGTGACTGGCATCAGAAATGGGGGGCAGTCTTGTGGGACTGAGCAGTCAGCCTTTGGGATCACAAGAAACGGCTGACTTGTATCAGCCTTGGGCCACTTATCTCTTAGAGTGATTCTGTAGACTCGAGGATCCTACATGCTGCCAACTCCTTCCTCTGTATATATTCCTTTCTTTCTTTCTTTTTTTTTTTTTTT
>NW_003852956.1:17812-21738 GCF_000181295.1 Otolemur garnettii
GTTGCAGGGCACGAGAGCCACAGTGGAGGTTGGAAAATGTAAATGGAATTTAGAAGGGTTTATAATCAATAGAATAAATTGTATCTCATATTTTTTCATTCTTGCACCTGAGGTGCAGAGGATAAAGTAAAGCGTACTACTGCTATCAGAAACAACCCCTACATGCCAGTGATTTAATACAACAAAAGTTCAGACCTTCTTCATCTAACAATTCATTATGGATGTTCCTATTCCAAGGCTCTCATGGGCACCTCTGGCCCACTTGCTCTTTCAGGGACCAGGCTCCTTCAGTCCTAGAGCTTCACCTTCCTGTAAGTCCTCAGAGTCCTCTATTTTGCAAATGAGGAGACAAAGTGTGGAGGTTTGTATGATCAGGTTTTACAGTACTTCCTCTAAAGGTAATAGACAGCACTCCCTCCTTTACTGCCCCCTCCCCATTCTGTGTTAGTTACAAATCAATTGCCTGACCCACATATGTCTGCAAGGGAGGACAGGAAATTAGGAAGCACATTTCAATGGAAGACCAGGGTTACTAGGGTGAGGCTTGTGAGGCAATTGCTTCAGACATAAGATTTAAGGGGGTGCCACAAACTCAGCGGAGTTTAGAAACATTGTTGATGAATTTGCTTCCATTAATGCCAGGAAGGTAAAATTATAATACATTTTCTTTTTGAAATTGTGGATGAAACATCCAAACTCTGAAATAATTTGAAGAGGTTCATTCTGAGCCAAATTTGAAGACCATGACCTGGAGCCATGCTCAAGGGTCATGAGCAAGTAGACTCACTATGGCTAGGTTGCAGTTTAGTTTTCTACATTTTGGGGGAAAGGGAATTACAGGTAAATTCATAAATCAATACGTGGAAGGCATACATTGGTTTGGCCCCAGAAGGCAGGACATCCTGAAGTGAGGGCTTACAAGTCACAGGTGGGTTCAGGGATTCTTTGGTTGACAATTGGCTGGAAGGATTAGGCCTTGTCTAAAACATCAGGAGTCAGTGGAGGGGAATGCCTGCTGTGGGAATGGAATTCTCATAGCACTGACAGGAGTGCAGCCATTTTAGAAAATCAGGTCAGAACAGCAATCCCTTCCCCAGATCCCTGGAGTGCCTCAAGGTCAGAGTTCCTGGAAGTATCCTGCCCATATCCTGGCTCATAATCCTTGCCCTAAGGATACTCCCATAATCCTCACTGGCACTGTTCCATTATAAGGCTAATAAAGGCCTTCAGCAACTGTGTGGGAGCTAAGCTGACACCCAGTTGGTCTCTATTTTCCTTTCCCCCTCTAGTAAAGTCTCTCCTTGTCCCTGGACTGACCTCCTTTCCTTTCTTGGCCTTCTCTCACCCTGTTTCTATGCCAGAACCTTTCACATGAGTCAAGAGAAGGCTCTTCTATCTTTCATGTGATGCTATATCAGCATCAGGGTGGGGACTAAAGCACACTGTATTGGGTTAACACACCCTGTTCAGTGAGATTTTACCATCCATAGGCATGACTCACTAGGCCTCCTTAGAAAGGAATTTGGGGGCAGAAGAAAAACATCAAAGTTCAGTTTTCAGCATAAATAAAATATTTAATCTTAAAACATGATGTTGAGAGTTTTAATACACCTGCCCTTTCCATTTTCAATATTTGTTCTGCTCTTGAATGTTCTGTTGAAAAATTAACCATTACAAAACATAAAGACATGTATACAGGGGCAAAGGCTACTTTTCCTTTATTTGCTTGTACTTTTGGTCATACCTAGGAATCCACTGCCAAAATACAAGGTCATGAAGATGTACCCCAAGCTTTCTTCTGAGAGTTTTGTAATTTTAGCTCTTAGATTTATATCTTTGGTCCATTTTGAGTTAATGTTTTTTCTTTTTCAGTTAATTTTGTATATGGTTTCAGGTAAGGGGGACAAACTCTGTTTTGCAGGTGAATATCCTGTGCTCCATTTTTTTGAAGGGAACACGTGGGTTTTTTTATAGGCTGTTCTAGGGATTAACATTATGACAAATATATAGTTAATTTCTCATAGTCTCCTTAGAATTAACATTTTACCACAGGGGTGTCCAACCTGCAGCCAGCAGGTCATATGCTGATTTTATGAGGAATGTTTGCTTATCTGTGGTGGGATGTCACAAGAAGTGTGGACGGGGGCGGCACCTGTGGCTCAAAGAGTGGGGCGCTGGCCCCATATGCTGGGGGCGGCAGGTTCAAGCCCAGCCCCAGCCAAAACTGCAAAAACAAACAAAAAAACAAGGGTTACCACTTCACATCTATTAAAAAAAAAAAAAAAAAAGAAGTGTGGACGGACCTTCTCTTGGCTAAATAGCTTTCATTAGTGTTTGTGTATTTTATATGTGGCCCAAGACAACTCATATTCTTCCAATGTGTAGCAGAGAAAAAATAAGGTTGGACAACACTGTTTGACCACTTCAAGTGAAATATGGAAACCTTATAAACACACAGGTACCTTTACCCTATATGCCAGCTATTATAGGTATTCTTACATTTATAATTATGGAAAATCCCACTACATAATGTTATACTTTTTTTATTTTAATAATGATGTATATTGTAAAGAACTTGAGGGAAAAATTAACCTTTATATTTACATAGATATTCACCATTTCTATTGTTTATCCTACATTCCTGAAGATCCATGTTTCCCATTGGTATCAATTTCTCCTCCCCATGAAGAACTTCCGCTAGTGCTTCTTTTAGAATGAGTTTGCTGGTGCTGAATTCTCTTCGTTTTCCTTCACTTGAAACTACCTTTATTTCATCTTCATTAGTGAAGAACATTTCTGATGGACAGAAAATTCTGGGTGGACAGTTCTTTCCTTTCTGGCTCCTGAAAAACATCATTCCACTTTCTTCTGGCCTCCGTGGTTTCTGATGCCAAACCTGGTCATTTGAATTATTGTTCCCTGTATGTAATGCTTTGCTATTCCCTGGATGCTTTCAAAACGTATTTCCTTATCTTTAGTTTTATAGTTTGATCATGATGTGTCTGCAGGTGATTCTGTTTGCCTTTATCCCATGTGGAGTTTATTGAGCTCCTTCAATCTTGAAACATATTTCCTTCACCAAATTTAGGAAGTTTTCAGCTATTATTTGTTCAAATATACACATCTTTGCATCTATCTGTATCTCTTCTTAGAGAACTTCAGTGACAAATATGTTACGTCTTTTTTACTGTTGCATGGGGCTCTAAGGCGCTGTTAGTTTCTTTTAAAATCTTGTTTAAAAGAGATTTGTGTCTAATTTGCCCTATTTGTTTACTTATTTATTTCAGAGACAGAGTCTCGCTCTATGGCCTAGACTGGAGTGCAGTGGTGGAATCATAGCTCACTGCAACCAGGAACTCCTGAGCTCAAGTGATCCTATTGCCTCAGCCTCCCAAGTAATTGGGATTACAGGTGTGAGCCACTGTGCATAGCCATCATTTGTTTATCAATTTTTGTATTTTTCATTTTTAGTTTCTGTTTGTGTGTTTTCCTTCAAATATGCCTGGTCATTTTTAAATTCTCATGTAACACAGGTTTCATCATACCTACAGTATCTTTTATTTTTTATTTCTTTAAACATATTTTATTGTCTACAGCTGACAGTTCTAATACAAGTAGCCTTTAAAGTCTGTTCTACAATTTAACATTTCTGCAGTTCTCTTGTTCAAGACCACTGATTAGAATATTTGATGATTTCCTTATTGAAATTTCATCTTACTTGGAACTTAATCTGTGGTAATTCTTGAGGACGAGGTTTAAGTGCTTTCCTTCCGAGGGGATGTGTGCTTACGTCTGCCAGGGGCAGGTGCACTGTAATGACATCTTTTGGATGTGTATTTTTCAAGCCTCACAGGCACTGTAGATTCTGGCCTAAGTACTTGAGAAGGTGGGGGAGTGCTTAGGGATGCTTCTGGGAGATTTTTTTT
>NW_003852957.1:0-1367 GCF_000181295.1 Otolemur garnettii
CCAACTTTTTGATTTGTTAATCTGATGTATAATCCTTTTGTTTTCAATTTCATTTAATTCTGCTCTAATTTTGGTTATTTCTTTTCTTCTGCTGGGTTTTGGGTTGGAGTGTTCTTCCTTTTCCAGTTGCTTGAGGTGCCCCATTAAGTTCTTAACTTCTTCTCTTTCCGTTTCCTTGAAGAAGGCTTGCAGTGCGATAAATTTCCCTCTTAGGACTGCCTTTGCAGTTACCCAGAGGTTCTGATAACTTGTCTCTTCATTATTGTTTAGTTCCAAGAGTTTGGTAATTTCCTTCTCGATCTCATCTTTGACCCAAGTGTCATTGAGCATAAGGTTATTTAGCTTCCATGATTGTGTTTGGGTCTGTAAGTTCCTGTAGTTTCTGAGTTCAACTTTTATTCCATGGTGGTCTGAGAAGATGCAAGGGATAATTTCTATTCTTTTAAATTTGCTGAGGTTAGACTTGTGACCTAGGACGTGATCTATTTTGGAGTATGTTCCGTGGGCTGATGAATAAAATGTGTACTCAGTTTTATTAGGGTGAAATGTTCTATAGATGTCCATTAAGTCCAGGTTCTGAATGGTTAGGTTTAAATCTAGAATTTTTTTGCTAAGCTTCTTGTAGGAGGATCTATCCAACACTGCCAAAGGAGTATTAAAATCTCCAACTATGATAGAGCTGGGAGAAATCAAGTTGCTCATGTCTATTAGGGTATCTCTTATAAATTGAGGTGCATTCTGGTTGGGTGCATAAATATTGATAATTGAAATCTCATCGTATTGTGTATTACTCTTAACAAATATGAAGTGTCCATCTTTATCCTTGATTACTTTTGTTGGTTTAAAGCCTATTGTATCTGCGAATAAAATTGCAATGCCTGCTTTTTCCTGCTTTCCATTTGCCTAGAATATAGATGACCATCCCTTTACCCTGAGTCTATATTTGTCTTTTAGGGTAAGGTGGGATTCTTGAATGCAGAAGATATGTGGCCTGTTCACTGTTGTTTTCTTCTCTTATTCAGATCGGCTGATGAATAGGATTGAGTTGTATTGACCTGGATGGAGTCGAAGAACATTCTCCTCAGTAAAGTGTCACAAGAATGGAAAATCAATTAGCTGATGCACTCAATAATAATATGAAACCCATAGGTGAACAACAACATGCCGACAGGTGGGACAACTACTTGCTGGATCTGTCCATTTCTGTCCGAAGTCTTCAAGTATAATTGTATGTTCATCTGTTTCTCCATGAGCTCTATCAGTTGTAGCCTCTTTATGTTTCTTGTTTTGAATTTTTATTGACAAATGACAGATTATGTTCATTTATGGTATACAGCAATGACTTTTTTTTTTTTTTTTTTTTTTTG
>NW_003852957.1:1410-3547 GCF_000181295.1 Otolemur garnettii
ACCACCTCCGGTATATGGGGCTGGCACCCTACTCCTTTGAGCCATAGGTGCCACCCACATTTTGATATATTTATATATTGTAAAATGATTGAATCAAGCCAATCAACATATTTTGCCTGCTACAGTGGGCTGGGTTTGGTTACTTCCTTTCCCCAGGTCAGTTAGTTTCTGATAAAGCCCTAAAGAATATGTTTTTTAAAAATACATTCTCTTTATGGCAAGTTTTGTTAAGAACAGAATGCTCTGGCATATTTCAAAATGGTTGTTTTATTTTCTATTGGAAGCACAAAAAGATTTATCTCTGATATTCATGTGAAACCCTGGTAGAACTCCTGTCAATAAAACCCACAAAAGTGCTAGACTCCCTATGACTGGGCACCCATGGAACGTTTTGCGGCATTTTTTAAGGGTTAGGGTCTCTGTCACACAGGCTGGAGTACAGTGGCATGTGATCATAGCTCACTGCATCCTCAAACTCCTCAGCTCAAGCATTCTTCCACCTCAGCCCCCTAAGTAGATGGGACTAAAGGCACATGCCACCATACTTGGCTAATTTTTAAAACAAAATAATTTTTATTGTACAGATGGAGTCTTGCTATGTTGCCCAGGGTGGTCTTAAACTCCCAGCCTCATGCTGTCCTCTCCTCTTGTCTTGGCTTTCCAAAGAGCCACTGATCTTGGCCTGACCATGGAGTTTCTGGATTTTTTGTTGTTCTTGTTGTTGTTGTTAATTTTAAAATATTAAGGAGTACAAGTTTTTTGATATATGGAGAACTTTTACGATGCTTATGTCAGGGCTCTTAGTCAGCCCATCTCTTGAATAATGTTCAGTGTAGATCCCTTCCTCCCTTTCCTTCTTGATTTCCAGTGGCTTTCACTTCTGTCTGATTAGTTCCAAATTATCAGGGAGTCCATGTGGTGTTTGTTTTTCCATTTCTGAGAAACTTCACTTAGGATAATGGTCTCCAGTTCCATCCAAGTAGCTGTAAAAGACAGTAATTCATTCCTTTTCATGCCTGAGTAGTACTCCATGGTATATATGTATATATGTGTGTGTATACCACATTTTGTTAATCCACTCATGAATCAATAGGCACTTAGGTTGATTCCATATCTTTGCAATTGTGAATTGTGTTCCAATAAAAATTCAAGTATGGGTGTCTTATTGATAAAGTGACTTTTTTTCTTTTGTGTAGATACCCAGTAGTGGGATTGCAGGGTGCTGGTGTGGATGCACAGAGAACGAACCGCTTATACACTGTTGGTGAAACTACAAAGGAGTATAATCTCTATGGAAAACTGTATGGAGATTCCTCAAAGAACTAATCACAGACTTATCATTCAATCTCCTAGAGTTTTTAACTCTGAATTATCTACACTGAGCCTCTGAAATATATCACTTAGATTTTACATTTTTGTACTATGCTATTGGTTTTCATGCAGGTTTTGCTATTGTGTTTCTGCTCCAGTAAATTGTGAATTCTCTAAGTTAATCTGTCTGATTCTCCCTTTGGGAGGTGATGTTTCCACTTTGACCTCACTTCCCTGGGGATATAAAAGAGTTGAGTTTTTTACTTTTTTCTTTTGTCTTTTTAGCTTTTGGCTCATTATGATGGAGTGATGACTTCCAAGGTCCTTATATAGTAGGACTAAAACCAAACTCCTACATATTTTACAATTTATCTATTTTGTTACATGTTTCTGTAGTTCCCTCTTTTTATTGATGAGAAGTATTCTAATATATGAATGTAGCACAATTTTTTTTTTTTTTTTTTGGAGACAGGGTCTCAATTTATCACCATTGCTAGAGTGCCGTGGCATCACAGCTCACAGCAACCTCCAACTACTGGGCTTAGGCAATTGATTCTCTTGCCTCGGCTTCCCGAGTAGCTGTGCCTACAGGCACCTGCCACAAAGCCCAGCTATTTAATTGTTGCAGCCCAGCTGGGGCCAGGTCTGAACTCACCACCCTTGGTATATGGGGCCAGTGCCCTACCCACTGAGCCACAGGTGCTGTATTTCTGGATTCTTCATTCTACTTTACTACTCTAATGTCTACCTTGTCACCAGTTGCACACTGTATTGATTATTGTAGGCTTAAAATGAGTCTTGAAAATAGGAAGTGTTTGTTCTCCAA
>NW_003852957.1:3962-5891 GCF_000181295.1 Otolemur garnettii
GTAACCACTGTGGTACAGGTGCCAAGCCTCCAGTTAGGATTTTCACTGAAAGCATAGATCATTTTGGGAAGAATAGACATCATAGCAAAACTGAGTTATCCAACTTGAAAAAAGTCTTAGAAACAATTCTATAGCTCTTCTCCAGAAAAATCAATCTCTAAAAAGATAGGTATGTTACTCCCAACTTTTCATTTGTTATTAGGTTTGATTCAGTTGAATTGTAGTATTCTTTTCCTCACCTAATAAATCCTGGATTCTTTCGTGAGGAGGGGGAGAGAGAACGTGCATACGTGAATGTGTGTATATGCACATATGAGGGCTGTCTGGAAAGTATCCATCCATGTGATATGAAAAATAGAGACATGTATGGTTGGATGCTTTCTGGACAACTCTCAAATATATGGTTATATCACTGAAGGTTTGAGAAGTCTGTATTACGTGGAATACTTAAGGTTTATTAAAGTGGTCATGTCAGTTCCTTTCAATTCCTCACATATTGTAGAAACCAAATCAGAGTAATAGTCCTTTGTTGTTTTCCACCCTTTCTTTGCCAGCATAGTTACCATGGTGAGTCAGTGACTGCTGTGGGATTTGATGCAGACTGAGCATCCATTTACGATTCTTACCTGAATCACTCTCAACCAGTTGCCTGCACTAGCCTTTGATCTTATATGTATAGTTCATCAGTTTTAAAGGGCTCCGAGGAAACTTGCTTTGCTTCTCTGAGGTTAAGCTACAGATCCGTAATAACACATGATTACCCTAAGTGACTTAAAAAAAAAGAAAATGGGTTGTTGATATTCTTTTCTTTCCTTAAACTCTATTGGAAATTAGAAGATCAATTCCTGGAATCATGCAGCGTGCAGTATCTTGTTTCTGGCTTCCTTCAATCAACATAATGTGTCTGTAATTAACATGTATTGTTGTTTATAGTTGTAGATTGTTCATTCTCATTGTTGTAAAGTATTATATTACTTAGACATTTCACAATGCATGTAAATGTTATGGAGATTTGGGTACTTCCCAGTTTTGACTTACCATAAGTAATGATGCTAGGAATGTTTTTGTCTGTTGGATGGACATTGATTTTTATGTCTCTGGCTTATGTTCCAAAGAATAGCATTTCTGAGTCATAGGGTATATCTGTGTGTGATCCAGTCGACACTGCCAAGGAATTTTTCAAAGTGATTTGTTCAATTTATATTCCCACTAGCAGTGTGTGAGTGTTCCACTTGATTTCTATCCCCATCGACACTTGATATTTTCCAAATTTTTCACTTTTGTTCTGGTAGTGTGTGTTGGTATCTTCTTCTGGCTTTAATTATAATTTTTGTGAAATTTAAGTCTATTTTATTTTGTTATGTTTTTTTTCCCCCCAGATGAAGAGCCTCAAACCTTTGTCCTCCAACTCCTGGGCTCAAGCAATTCTCCTCCCTCTGCCTCCCAAGTAGCCGGCATAATTTGTATGGGACTTAAGATTTTCAGAACAGTAAAGGAGCCCTGACTTCAACTTAAACTCACAAACTACATTCTTCTCTAAGAGAGCCTGCCTTTTGAAGCCAGGCATTTACTTCTCCTTAGCTATGAAAGTTTTAAATGGCAACTTCTTCCAATATTAGGCTTTTTTTTCCACATTGAAAATAATGTTCTTTAACATTGCCACTTTTGTCAATAATCATAGCTAGATCTGGGTAAATGACTACACCTTCTACACCAGCACTTGCTGCTTCACTTTTATGTTAAAGTGATGGCACCTTTCTACAACCCTCATGACCAAACCTCTGCTAGGTTAAAACTTTCTTTTGCAGCTTCCTCACCTCTCTCAGCCTTCATAGATTTAAAAAGAGTTAGAGCCTGACTCTGGACTAGGCTTTGGCTTAAGGTAGTGTTGTGGCTGGTTTGATCGTCTAGCTGTGAGAGCCAAACTAG
>NW_003852957.1:7717-15302 GCF_000181295.1 Otolemur garnettii
GGGGGGGGATAAACGGAATCTCACTTTATCGCCATCAGTAAGGTATGGTAGTGTCACTGTGTCACTGCTCACAACAACCTCCAACTCCTGGGCTCAGTGGATTCTCTTGCCTCAGCCTCCTGAGTAGCTGGGACTACAGGTGCCTGCCACAACGCCCGGCTTTCTTTTTGTTGTGGCTTGCCTGGGTTTGAACCCGCCACCCTTGGTACGGGTGGCGGGTTCAAACCCCCTAGCTGACGCCCCAACCACTGAGCCACAGACGCCACCCTCAATTGGATTTCTTTTGGAGAAAGCAGATGGCTGAAATTCTGTTGTGATATGTTTGGAAAATACCTATTCTGAGGACCTTGCAGTGGTAGTCATACCAGAATTTCCCTCTTCAGTAGGTCCTTGGTCTCGGGAATTTGAAGAATGAATCCACGGACCACAGATCAGTGGTAAGATAGGACATTTATTATAAGTTAGAAAGGAATATAGAAAAAGTAAAAAGCACCAGAGCTTCTGGAAAGAGAAAAGAACTGAAGAACTCTCCTGGGGGTCTCCACATGTCCCCTTTGTCTAGGGGAAATAGGTCTAGAGGATTACACCTGGCTGATAGTTGGTAGGTGGAAATGGGTGCATTAACAAATGAATGAATGTAGTCATCATGTCCTTTACAGTCTTTGTCCCTGAGAAGGGATTAGGGTATGTGGTCTTACTCAAGGTGGAGCCACTCCAAAAAAAAAAAAAAAATCACAAGAAGACAGTCTGCTTGTGCCTGGAAATGGGGGTCTGACCTCTGAGGTCTGGGCCTAGAGAATGGGGGACTCCATGTCTAGCCCTCAGTGGTGGAATCCTGTATGAATCCTTCCTCTCTGAATAGAAGAAACTCTAACTACTGTTAGGGAAAAGGGGCGCTGACTGCTCCAAACTGCTTCCTGCTGAAGATGGACAGTGATAAGGGGAAGCAGTTAGAGGTTCCTCAGCGGAGGTTGATCCAGGCTTCACAGTAAATGAAAATTTAGGTTGATTTTTCTAGCTTGGGGTAAAATGTTAGTGTATTCCCTTCATGAAATTGCTCAGGCCCAGAAAACTGTGGTCCCTTGTACAGGTTGGAATGAGGGAACCCTGAAACAATAGAAGGGGACAGTTAGGGTCTCTTCAGATGGGCAGTGATTCAGGGGTCCACAATAGAGTCAGGTCTGTGCTGGAACTCTTTTCACTGTTTGTGGTTTCATGATATCTCTGAAAGACATAAATCTGATTAGTACATTAAAAGGCAAGTTTAAAATAGAGGGGGGGTGATTTTGAGAGAAAACTTTATTAATACACAGTAAGGTCATGAGAAGTATAAATAATTAGATTTCTTCCTAAAGTTAGCTTGGTTGCTTCTGGGGTTAACAGGGCTACAGTTACTACAACCCATAAATAGTGTGGCCATCCCTTGGCCATGGTGTCAATTTCTTTCTTTCTTTCTTTCTTTCTTTCTTTCTTTCTTTCTTTGACAGGAGCTTCAAGCTGTCCCCTTGGGTAGAGTGCCGTAGCATCACAGCTCACAGCAACCTCCAACTCCTGGGCTCAAGAGAATCTCCCGCATCAGCCTCCTGAGTACCTGGGACCACAGGTGCCTGCCACAACACCCAGCTATTTTTTGGTTGCAGCCGTCATTGTTGTTTGGCGGGCCCGGGCTGGATTTGAACCCACCACCTTGGGTGTACATGGCTGGTGCCTTAGCCACTTGAGCCACAGGTGCTGAGCCAATTTCTTTACTAAGATATTCTACATGTTGTAAAACTGGACCCTGGTGTTGGGCCAAACTCCCAGAGCAATTCCAGTGCATTCTGTAATATACAATATCTGTTATCCAGTTGGAAGACTCAAAGTAGGGGCCTGTAAAAGAATAGTTTTCAACTGGTGGAATGCCCTGGTTGCTTCTGCTTCCCATTCTAGAGTGACTAGACCCTCTTTTTGAGCATTTTTAATTATAGAGTGGTCTAGCTATTTCACTATACCTCGGAATTCAGAGTCTGCAAAAGCCAGTAATTCTTAAGAAGTCTCAAAGTTGTCTGAGAGTTCAAGTTTTAGGGTGAGTCAATATTAGTTCTATTCTTTCTTTGTCCAAGGCTCTCTCTCCCTGTGAAAACTGGAGACCTAAATAGTGAACTTCAGGTACACATAATTGGGCTTTAGCCTTGGAAACTTTATACCCACAATCAGCTAGAAAGTTTAATAGAGCTTAGGGAGCTTTGTGGCATTCCTCTGCATTTGGTGCTCCTAAAAGAATGTCATCTACATACTGAATAAGAGTTGCTGTAGGATATGAAAAACGCCTCAAGTCTTTGGCTAGGGCTTCTCCAAATAAGTGAGGGCTGTCCCTAAATCCCTGGGATAACACAGTCCATGTGAGCTGGATGTTAGAGTCAGAGGGGTCTTCAAAAGCAAAAAGGTTTTGGAAGTTTTCATGAAGAGGAATGCAAAAGAAGGCATCTTTTAAGTCTAGGATTGTAAAATAGGCAGTTGTTTCAGGGATTTGAGACAATAAAGTATATGGATTGGGAACTACAGGATGGAGAGGAATGACTGCTTCATTTATAATGCGGAGGTCTTGGACTAGTCTCCAAGTTCCATTTGGCTTTGGCACTCCTAAAATAGGAGTGTTACATGGGTTATTGCAAGGTATCAATAATTTTTGTTGTTTCAGATTCTGTATTATGGGTGTTAGTCCCTTTTTAGTATCTGCTTTTAGAGGTTATTGCTTTTGATTGGGATAAATGGTGGGATTTTTAAATTTAATTTGGACTGGTTGAGCATAATTTGCTCTTCCCATCTGTCCCTCGGAAGCCCATGCTTCTGGGTTGATTTTTGTCTCTAATAAGGGAAGGCACAGTATAGGTTTCTGTCCCATATATATATAAATGGTTCTTCCCACTTTAGTCAGTATGTCCCTTCCCAAAAGGGGAGTAGGACTTTCAGGCATGATTAGGAAGGTGTGAGAGGATGGCCAGTCATCTCAATTTCAGTTTAAAGGCTGAGAGAAAAATTTGGTAACTGGCTTTTTAAGACACCTCCTGTATAGTTACAGATTTGGGGGATAAAAGACCAGGGTTAGAGAGGAGTACAGAAAAGGTTGCTCCAGTGTCCAGAAGAAATTCTGTCTCCTGGCCCTCCAATATGAGGCAAACCTGGGGCTCATGAGGGGTGATGACACAAGCTGGAGCCATGAGAATCTGCCCCAGGCACCCTCACTCCAGTTTGGGTGCTGATGGGATTACTGTCCCAGGAGGCCTTCGCCTCCGGGGAAAGTCTACCCTCCAGTGATCACTCTTACACTCTGGACAGGAGCCTGGTGGCTTGCCCAACAGGTGGTTATGCTGGAAGCAGGGTTTCCTGAAGTGGCCAGTCTGACCAAACTGGAAGCACTTGGTCTGAGATCTTCTGGCTTCCCTCTGCCCCGAATGTTGCGTGTTTGTCGGAGTGCCATTACCAGAGCTTTCATTTTTTTTATTATTCCTTCTTCCTTTTTCCTTCTCTTCCTCCTGATCTCTAAGCCGCTCAAGAAAGGCTGAGGGACTCTGATTTCATTCCTGGTATATGGTAGACAACTTAGAATCGTTCATAGGTTTTTTTCTTGGATCGATGTAAATCTTAAAGGATACATATTAGAAAATGTTTACACCACCAATCACCTTGTTTCTCTTGGCGAGAGAACATGTTACTCACTTTTGGGAAAGAACAAATGTCCAGCATATTGAACAATCCCATCCCGTATTCCTGGGTTGTCAAAGCATCCTCCGACCAACCCAAGAAGCCTTCTGGCCAAACAAAAGGAAGCATCCTTCCAATGCTTGGGGAAGAGTACCTGAGGAGAGTGGCCTCCTCAGCACCTGCGCTTGTCTTGAATTAGCCACTCTTACCAGTGTAGTGCTTAGTACCCGCTGGCTCTCCTGTGCTTATTACTTGTCGGCAGCATGGCCCAAGAAATCAGGTATCAGGGAGCCTAGTCCCACCTGATATAAGTTTTGCCCCTTTCTGCACCTGCTTCAGAGTATCAAGCAAAGTGGGGAATGAGCCCTGCCCTGGAGAAAACGGCTGTGCAGTTTTTGGACATTTAACCTTTCATATTTCTACAAGGTTCTTTTAAATTTCCAGTAAAAAAGGAAAATAGGCATTTTATCATGAGTAGGTCTTAAATGCTGTGCTTTCCAACCTCTCTTTCTTTCTTAAAAAGTTGGAAAGGCAACAATAATTAAACTTCAGGTTGAGAGATACTTTAAAATTTGCATTATAATCAGCAACAACTAGGCAAAGTCTTAGAGAAATCCAGAATGACTTTGAACTCTTCATTTACGCCAATATACCAGGAAAAAAATCAAATAGAAGGGGTTGTTTTTCTGGCCATTTTTTTTAAGAGACCAAACCGTACCTGAGGGTTTAGGGCCAGTCTTGCCTTGGGGAGTTGTTCCCAGGCTTCTGTTTGTGGGCTTTTGGTTGCCCAGAGAAGCCATATAGAGGAGTTATTCTGCTCTTTGTTTGGAGCCAGCTTCTTGGCCTCTAACTGTTAACATAATTCAGCTTTTTCTCAAATATCCAGAGAGCCAATTGCATTTAATTATGCAATGAAAGGCAGTAAAAACCGTCTTATGACACACCTACAACATCCGAAGCACACTTATAACGTCCGAAAAATAGTAGAATGAGCCCGTACAAATTTAACCAGTACATAAAGCAATCCTTTACCAACATTCAGACAAAGCACGCAAACTAGAAGGAGAGAGAGAGAGGTCTATAGAGATAAATAGAAAAAGTTTGGGACCATGGAAGAGAAGACAGGATTGTGAAAGCTGGGAGAGCATGATTTTCAGAAGGCCCTCCCATTTCCTGGGCTTAGAACCATTGCTGGGGACCCCCAGGGCATCTGGGTGCTACCTCTTCGTTCAGCTCCCAACCAGAGAAAAGGAATCAATACAGAACAGTTTCAAAAGTCTTCTAACATTCCCTTCAACTCCTTTCTGGAGCCAGGGGGAATTAGAAAGTTTATTTCCCAACAGCCTCTTGCCTGTAACCTGGAGGTCAGCAGCCACACTGTGCACATTTAGTGGCCAATGGGCACCAAAATTATTAATCTCCATTATTAAAACTATGGAGAAAAGCAGTATAGAGGTAAGTGGTCCCATTGCTTACCACAGATCTTCAATCCCGGATGAGCCCCCAAATATGATACCAGAATTTCGCTCTTCAGTAGGTCCTTGGTCTTGGGAATTCGAAGAATGAACCCACAGACCATAGATCAGTGGTAAGATAGGACTTTTATTAGAAGTTAGAAAGGAATATAGAAAAAGTAAAAATCACCGGAGCTTCTGGAAAGGTAAAGAACCGAAGAACTCTCCCAGGAGTTTCCACGTGGACTCTGTGTCTAGGGGAAATAGGTCTAGATGATTACACCTGGCTGGCAGTTGGTAGGTGGAAATGGGTGCATTAACAAATGAATGAATGTAGTCATCATGTCCTTTACAGTCTTTGTCCTTGAGAAGGGATTAGGGTGTGTGGTCTTACCCAAGGTGGAGCCACTCAAAAAACCATCACAAGAAGGCAGTCTGTTTGTACCTGGAAGTGGGGGTTTGACCTCTGATGTTTGGGCCTAGAGAATAGGGGACTCCCTGTCTAGCCTGAGTGGTGGAATCTTGTATCAGTAGACTATAAAACAACCTGAGCAGTCCGGAAACAGCAGCTA
This sequence comes from Otolemur garnettii, assembly GCF_000181295.1. Taxonomy (NCBI): domain Eukaryota; kingdom Metazoa; phylum Chordata; class Mammalia; order Primates; family Galagidae; genus Otolemur; species Otolemur garnettii. Next base: position 13,428 of record NW_003852957.1, read on the forward strand.
CACAAAATACCATACGATCCTTCCTGCGCAGGCTCTATCACTGAGCTAGGTCACCAGGTGAGTTCAAAGACAAGCTTCTCTTCCCAGTGTAGGGACCTAGAGATGCATCAACTCAGGGCCATGATGTTGAACAGTTCTTATGAGCTTCGGAAATTGTCTCAAAGTATAGACTGTCTACAAAGCTTTGAAGGTAATGCATATCACCAAGACATTTGCTTTATTCAACTAGATGTCTATTTTTTTATAATGGGAAACAATGAGAAATAATTTTTACGATGCTTAGCCCTGGGGCTCAGCTAGCCCCTACTGCTTGGTCTCTACTTCTTAAGGGTTATTGAATTTGCACTCTGCACCATACACCCTGAACAGGTTTTCTCACTTACCCTCTGGGCAGTTCTATGAGGATGGTATGGTCAGTCCCATTTCCCAGGTGATCATGGTGGCTAAGCTAAGGCTCAAAGAGCCAAAGTCCCCTCCCCAGATAAGTGGCACAATTGGAATGAGGTTCCACTTCTAGCCCTCCCTAGAGAAACCCTGAGTACTCTTCCCTTTAGAACGTGGCCTCCCAGATTAAGAAATGGAAAGATCACACCTCCCTGCTATTGTGGCACCACTCCACACCTCTCTTGGTGAGGAAAATGACAGAGGAGATGAAATCTTGTCTTTGTGCTAAGAGACTTGTGTGTAGGACCACAGGAATTGTCACATCCATGAAGTAGTGCCTGAGCTTAGGTAGAAGCTCAGGTGTTGGCCTTGGGATAGGTGAGCCAGAGACAAAGTAATGTGTACTGAAATATTTAGAGCCAGTGTACTTTCTATTTCATATCCTTTAATCCTAGAGCTACTCAAGTTACACATCATTATGTCATTTGTTCTGCTCAGGGAACTAATTTTAAGGAGAGTTTATGTTCATCAGGGAGAAAACTTGTCCACTCCAGATCAGCAGCTAACTTTGGAATTACTTAACATGTTCTTGGATTTGAACTTGATGCCTGCAGGGCTGTGAATGCCCTGATTTCCCTTGAGGCTGATAGTACAGCCAACCCAAGGTGTTTTTCAGTGTATTTCATTTTTTAAAGAATAAAAAGACAGAGCAACAAGATAGGTTTTCTTGTTGCTACTGGATGCTAACTGGCATTTAATGTACCCAAGATTATCAGCATTATTCAGATAAGGCTAGTGACTATAGGGAAGATTAAGTAAATCAGGAAGATAGCCTTGTTACCTCCCTGTTGGAAGTTTTCCTATTTTGTCTTCATCCTTTCTGGGTACTAAATGATCAAATCTCATTGGGGTCTACCATTAAATACTTCTAGGGAGTAATCTATTAAAAAAATTATGACCCATGTATTTTTTTAGGCACAGTATTAGTGAAGTTGTAAAACTAATTCTAAGTTTAAAAAACAGGTATTGGGTGGCACCTGTGGCTCAAAGGAGTAGGGCGCTGGCACTCTATTCAGGAGGTGGCGGGTTCAAACCCAGCCCCAGGAAAAACTGCAAAGAAAGAAAGAAAACAAGCACATTGTAGGAAGTTTTACTTCAAATTCTTCATAATTAGCCTTAAACATTCAAATATTTTACATCTTATCAAGATAATTCGTGCATTGCTAGGGATGGTGGCTCACACCTGTAATCCTAACACCCTGGGCGGATCCCTTGAGCTCAGGAGTTCATGACAAGCCTACCAAGAATGAGACCTCATCTCCACTAAAAATTAAAAAAAAAATAGGTGCACATTATGGTGGGCACCTGTAGTCCCAGCTACTTGGGGAAGCTGAAGCAAGATGATTATTTGATCCCAGGAGTATGAGGTTGCTGTGAGCTAGGCTAATGCCATGGCACTCTAACCTGGGCAACAGACTGAGACTTTGTCTC
>NW_003852957.1:16413-18764 GCF_000181295.1 Otolemur garnettii
TTTTTTTTTTTTTTTTTTTTTGGTATAACTGTCATTATTGTTTAGCAGGCTTGAGCTGGCTTGGAACCCACCAAGCCCTGGTGTATGTGGCTGGTGCCCTAGCCACTGAGCTATGGGCGGCACCTCAACTGGGAATTTTCATCAGAGTTTAACAATGGATATTTTACCTTCTTTGTTTTATCCACCATTATTTTGCATTTTTCTCTAAAAGAATTTGTAATGAGCTATAGTCCAATATTACTTTCCACAGAAAAGACTCTAATAAATACTCTTGAACATCTGAGATCTTTAAGATTAACAGACCAAATAGCAACTTTCTGGCTCAGCACATGTACCTCAAGTGGCTAAGGACTCCATCCACATACACCAGAGCTGGTGGGTTTGAATCCAGCCCAAGCCTGCCAAACAACAATGACAACTACAGCCAAAAAAATACCCAGGCATTGTGGCAGATGCCTGTGGTCCCAGCTACTGGGGAGGATGAGGTAAGAGAATCGCTTAAGCCCAGGAGGTAGAAGTTGCTATGAGCTGTGATGCCACAGCACTCTACCCAGGGCAAAAGCTTAAGGCTCTGTCTCAAGAAAAAAAAATCAAAAAATAGAATAAAATAAATAAGTAGCAACTTTCAGAACAATAAAGAAGCTTGTGGGTTCATAAAACTGCTAATAAAGATGAAGCAGAACAGAAAAAATTAATTACAGTAGAACCTCCATAGCAGACCATCTCCCTAACTTGATCCTTCCTCATGTTGACCTAATTTTCATAGACTAGACATTCACCACATGTATGTGGTAGTACAGTAGTCCTAGTTCCTACTGTTTACCACCCCTGTATGTTGACCAGTTTGTTACAGTCCCTCAGATGATCAATTTGCACAGATTCTCCTATTTATGAAATTGAGCAAATGAGAAATTGAGAAAATGGTCTTAGGACTTTTAGTTAAAAACGTAGTGTGTTCTTAAATGTTTTGTTTTCCAGATTCAAGAAAATTGTTTCTCATAAAATATATACAGTTTATAACAATTTGGTAAAGTATACGTTTGAGAATAAAGGCAGAGGTATTTACTCTTTCTCTCTAATTGATTGCTCCAAAGTTTAGAAACTATTTGTGACTACATTTATTCACATCAGTTGAATAAAAAACTTTCTTTGCTATAAACAAGATACCGTTGAAAACATTGGTTATATTACCAAATGTCACTTCAAATAAATATGAAATCTCATACATATTGAACAATGTGTAGATGAGTGTGGTGGCTTGTGGCTATAGTTTCAGCTACCTTGGAGGTGGAAGCAGGGGGATCACTGGAGCCCAGCAGTTTGAGGTTGCAGTGAGCTATGATGATGTAACTGCACTCTAGCCAAGGCAACACAGAAAGACTCGGTCTCAAAAAAATTAAAGAATGTGCATAAAATGCCTGGCTTCAAGAGTTCCCAACGTTATTAAAAGTGAGTAAAAATTATCACTTCCTGGCAGGCTCAAGAACCTTATGACTGTAAGTAAAATTTAGAACCACGTTTTGGCTTCCTAGCCTAGGGTGACCAGATTTTAACATCTGTAAGGTGGGACAACATGGGGGGGTGGGGCGGGGGGCGGGGCAGGGCAGAGTCTGACAACAATGCAAACTTTGATAAGCAGTTCCCAATAATCACTTCTCAGCAATTATTTGTTATTTATTACAGTTTAACATTATAAAATTAACAAAAATAATATAAAACTCTTATTCTGGCAAAATAGCCACATGACAGCCAAAAACGGTATATTCCCTTCCTGTTCTCCCACCCGTTTGTGCATTCTTTCCAAAATTCAGGACTTTTTTAAAACGCCGCGGGACACGGGACAAATTGTTGAAAAGCTGGACTGTCCCGCCAAAAGCGGGACGTTTGGTCACCCTATCCTAGCCTCAAGAAATTTTCAAGTCTGAGATTCCTATGTGATCAACGTAGAGACCAAATCTTACATTTTTAAAATAAAACTGTAATACTCATGTTATTAGGTGATAGCCCTGTGTGTTATTTTCAATTTCTTATTAACTATTTGTATCTCTATTGAGTTGAAATTAGATGAATTTTAATAAACAAACCTGGCTCAGTGCCTGTGGTTCAAGCAGCTAAGGCACCATCCACATACACCAGACCTGGCAGGTTTGAATCCAGCCCAGACCTGCCAAACAACAATGATGGCTCCAAACATAAATAGCTGGGCATTGTGGCAAGTGCCTGTAGTCCCAGCTACCTGGGAGGAGGAAGCAGGAGAATCCTTTGAGCCAAGGAGTTGGAGGTTGCTGTGAGCTGTGATGCCACAGCACTCTAGCTAGGGGGATAGCTTGAGGCTCTGTCTCAAAAAAAAA
>NW_003852957.1:19363-21585 GCF_000181295.1 Otolemur garnettii
TTTTTTTGAGACAGAGACTCAAGCCATCACCCTGGGTAGAGTGCCATGACATCACAGCTCACAGCAACCTCCAGCTCCTGGGCTCAAATGATTCTCCTGCCTCCACCTCTCAAGTAGCTGGGACTATAGGTGGCTGCCACAACACCTGGCTATTTTTTGGTAGCAGCCATCATTGATGATTGGCAGGCCCTGGCTGGGTTCAAACCCTCCAGCTCAAGTGTATGTGGCTGGCCCCTTAGTCACTTGAGCCACAGGCACCAAGCCTATCTTTTTTCTTTTTAAATTTTGTATATGTTACTTAATTTTTTGCAAAATACAACCCCTGACAAAATAATTTTGGCCTAGAACTTTAAGATGACAGCAGCAAACTACAGGACAGACAAAATTGAATGTAATATGGACTACAGATAGCCTTAGCCTGAGAGCCACTCCCCTCAAACCTCCCTCATTATACCAAGTATGACTACAAACCTCCCTCATTACACCCAAGTATGACTACAAGGGTCTTGACACTGATTCTTAGTCACCAGTCACTACCGTGAACATGAAACAAGACCACAAACTCAGACAGGTCTATCCTGGCACCTAGGGACATGAAAAACTAACTCTACAACCATGGATCAATGATATTTTCAAAGAAAGATCTTGCTCAAAATCAAACTAGTTTGTCAGAATCAAACTAGAATCACTAACGCTAAGATAAACTCTGTTAAATATTGTTGGGGGGCATTAAGAGAAGGTTCTCATGCTCATATGCGTGTTAACAAAAATTATCACAAATGACTGAAAACTACAGCTCTGAAAAAAGCCTACTGAAACCTTACAAAATTAATTTTCTGCAAGGAAGTCTGCCCAGCAACTCCCTGTCCAACCTCACACTATCATCACTCTTGTTATTCATCCTTGTATCCATGGATAATTATTTCAAACAATTATGTAATCCTCCTCATTTTTTTCTTAAAACACCAATTTTTATTTCCCTAAAAACACACATGGCTTACCATGGAATGTGTCTTGCCATTGCAGTGCTCTATTTCAGAAGAAATAGCTTTTCTCTTGGAGAACCTGTCTCTCTTCGTTTTTTTAGGTTGACAGTATATTATTGTTTATGGTAAAAAGGATAAAAATAAATAAATTTCCATCACTGAGATATTGGTGAAATATGTTTTAAAAAACTAAAATTTTTCTGTATTTTCAGTTGTTATTATAGGAAACTATTCACAGGGAGAGGTAGTCACATGGGCAAAGTCAGGTTACAAAGATCACAAGTGGCCTGGATTCTTTTTTGCTTAGATAGATCTCTAGCTATTTATCTAGAGGTGTTGAAGGATAAAAATTAAAGTCATCTTTTAATTCATCTCATATACATTAGCATATAGCTAATATATATAGCTATATCATATAGCATTATCTTCAGCATAGCAATAGGCTGTATTTTACGTCTGGTGGCTGTCAGTATCCTGGGACTACCCACTTTTCCACAGATTTTTCAGAAAGTTCAGCAGTCTGAGTTTGGGCCACAGTCCCTCCCTCCCACCTTCCTGCTCAGGGAAGTTCTAACTGCAATTCAGGTATATGCCATGAGGTGGCACCAGTGTACCTCCATTATCAAACTTCTTTTTTTATTTTTTTTATTTTTCTATTTATTTATTTATTTATTTATTTATTTTTGGCCAGCGCTGTGTTTGAACCCTCCACCTCTGGCATATGGGGCCAGTGCTCTACTCCTTTAAGCCACAGGAGCCGCCTATCAAACTTCATTACAAAAGAGTGTATGCAAAAAAAAAAAAGGAGGGGGGCAGAGGTGGAGTAATCATTCTTGTGGTCCTATCCCATGCCCATGATATTTGGAAATAAACCATTCTCTTACTAATCTGCTATGATTGTGAGTTGATCTTTCAGCAAACCAACCAAGGGAAAAGGGGCGAGTTTCACCATTATCTCTACAGTTTCGCACTGGGAGCAGGATCTCAAAGCCCTTCTGCTCTCCTGAAAGCTGCAGAAGGAAGGTTGGAACTCCATCTAGCCAGCATGTGTGGATTCTGAGAACTCCCAGGGACTCCCCAAAACACTGAGAGCCCAACCACCAAGAGTTCAAGCAAGGTACCTGCTGGACCTGTTTACTCTCTCACTGCAACTAAGGCCTTTGGATCAAACAGACACCCGGCATCCCTTTATTCCAGTTTTTCAAACCCTGGCCACACTAACTAATCAGTCTAATT
>NW_003852958.1:0-13058 GCF_000181295.1 Otolemur garnettii
AACACAATTAATTTAAATAAGCCTGCAAGCCAATGAGTTTTTTTTATTAATATGAGATTAAAGGCTAGAAATGATTCTTACTGTGAGAATTATTGAGTCCCATTAATTTTGGTAAATCAGTACATAGATTTTAGGATATGTAAGGGAAACTTCTTTTTTTTTTTCCTCTATGTTCCTTACCATATTTTTCTCCATTATCTCACTTTTCTTAATGACTTGATATTTACTCTCTACTTCAAAATATGGATGAAATTTTAAGACTGACACACTGTATTTTAATGTCAAAAACCACGTGTCTGAGAAAACTTACAGACCATCACTTTTAACCATTAATTGCTTTTACCTGACAGTTCTTTCACCATTTAGCACAAAAATATTATTATGAATACTGTTTCATGACTAAATATCATTAAAATAACTAGACTAATATATACTACATTAATGCTACAATAATTAAAAGGTTAACCACTGAAGGAGAAAAGTAGATTTGAAGTTCAAAATGGAAGATGGTGTCAAATGTTTTGTGTCCTCACATAGTTACTCCCAATGAAATGACGGACATGAGTGAAGGGATTGAACTTCAACCCAAGAATTAGTGAAATGCATCAGAGAAAAAAAAGCATAAAAAATAAAATGCCTGGGTAGTGTGAGATGTAACGCGGGGACAATGTGGCCCACCCCTGTGTAATTCTCACCTAATGCCATATCTGTCTCTCTCCATGCTCCTCACACCTGGAAGTTACCAGTACTTTAGATTAGAGGTTTATCATTTCCACTCATAACTTCACATTTTTGTTATATATGTCTGTACAATATACAAATGACATGGTAGATTGATAGCTTAGATTAAACTTGCAACAAGTGGCATCCTTCACAGGTGGCTCATCTTCAAATATTGATTCAAGAGCACAAATGTCTTTATCATGTAATTCTATTATTACCAAAATGTGGGATTAAAAATTACTGTGTGAGTGTGAGTCAGGTTAAGGAAAGGGAAGAGACAAAAAAATGCATGTATATTCATAAGACATATTACACTAAACAATGAAATACAAAAACACAGTAAGGTAGATTTTTATTGTATCTTGATGTGGATTTCCTAAGTATAGGGTTAACCAAGAAATGTAATAACATCGAATATTGTGATTAGTATGCCAATGTGTGTATAAAACTCTGACTTTATATTTCAATAACATATGTATATATGCCTAACAACTCATAGAAGATATTGCCTACTTTAAATTTTACACAAATTTTATAATTCTTTTTGCCGTTTAATCATATTGCAATCTTTTTATTGGGCCAAAATTATGTTCGGGGCATTTATCAAGGTAGATGCTGGATTTTAGTTCATTTATTGTTATTGTGGTATATATTCTTTTGCGTAATTATGAATTATTTTTTCTCCTCTACATGGAGATATTTAGGGGATGTTTTGGTCATTTCTCCTTATTTGCTGTCGCAAATAAAATTCTTTAAATGTTCCCTTCTGCCTTTTTGTAAGTTTTTTACATAGGAACGACATGAACTTGCTGAGTATGTACATCTTAAATTTTGATAAGATACATTCAAATGTATTCATCATAACTGTACAAATGTTAATGAACAAAAGCCCACTGAGGTCACATTACTAAAACTGTATGTCAGTGAAATTTTATTTTATTTTATTTTTATTTATTTATTTATTGCAGTTTTTGGCCAGGGCTGGGTTTGAACCCACCACCTCTGGCATATGGGGCCAGTGCCCTACTTCTTTGAGCCACAGGTGCCACCCTGAAATTTTATTTTTTCATTGATATTTCAATTAACATTTCATATACTTATGGCATTCGGGATTTTCAGTTCTGTTAATTGCTCCCAGGTGCTTCAAGTCTTAATTACTAGGTTTCAGTATTTGATCAAATAAAAAATAAAATTGTTAAGTATATTTTCTAATATAACAGAGTACATAATTGTGAGGCCCAGAGAGAAAGAATGTTAGTAAAGGCAGCTAATATTTAAATTAGTTCATAGATTTTCTCTTAAATGAACAGAAGACCTGAGAGTAGAAGGTGTTATATAAAGAAGTCGAATTAACCATTAGAATGACATGTTAAGAGTGTAATGAAAGGATTTGTGTTTTAAAACTCATACTAGTAATTGGTAAAGTAGGTTTTTTCAATGAATACTCATGAAAACACAAAATATGGGTGGACATGCCTACACACACTTGCTTATGTAGGAGCAAAACATCTCTGTAGGAAGGTCTGAGAAATGCAAAGTTGTAACCACAGAGAATGTGGAAGGAAAAGGATGGAAAATTGGTAAAAAACTGTGCCAAGAGTGTACGGCACCCCTCTCCGGAGCGGGATAGGACTATAGGAGAGACTTTACCTAACAGATGCAAACAGTATAACCTGGTTCTGTACTCTCAATTAACCTGAAACAACAAAAATTAATGAATAAATAAATGAATTATTTAGAAAAGAAATCAGACGATTGCTGCCTCGAAATACTAAGCAATAATAATAAAAATATTTCTTTTCTGAATGTATTTATCTTCATTCTTTAGGAGATTTTCATTTCTAGTCCTTATCTTAAACATTGTTACTGTTATTAAATTTTAAGCCTTTTGATTTTGTGAAGGCAAAAAGTAGAGACCTAATAAACACGTGTATATGTAAAAAATAAATAAATAAATAAATAAATAAAGCATCATTTAAAAAAATCTAGTCTACCAAGCTATAATCAAATACTTTTTATTTATGTTTGGAGGATAGTAGCTGTTTCTGTCAGATTCAAGAAAATATCTACAACAAAGAGAAAAAAAGGAAGTAGTGTATGTAGCACTTGTATTTAAGGATTTATAAATTCCTACATATGGAGAATGCAAGGAGCTGGTAACCTGAGGGGTCATTAAGAACATTGATCCCGGTAGGAGGATTACAAAAGAATTCTAACGTTTTCCAGAGAAAGTACATTACATTCATTTCATTAGCTAAAGTGTCTTAAAGCAGACACCCTATTTATTATTTATTAACACCAGATTTCCACTTTATCGACTGTAAGTTTGGAATCTCGCATCACAGAATATCCGCTTATTTTACGAACATGGTGAGATTGGCAATTGAAAAATTCCTGCTACTTTTTCAACCATGTTTTATATTTCATGTCCAATATCGGGGAAATCTAATTGCTGGATTTCATCTCTTTCCTTTCCCCCTTCTGTTACCCTATGATTTCCAACCCTTCTTCAAATTTGCATACATTGACATTTTCAACATTTCAAAAATTAGACAGTTTTATTTTGCTAAGCTTGAAGTGAAAGCATCTAGCAATTATGTCTCATTGATATTCAGTCCCAGCAAGGGTGCTTCTCAAATAAGAACGAGCATTTGTTATTTTCAGAACTGTCTATTTTCTTGCAGTAAATGCTTAATTTTAATATCTACATCTGATTTCTAAAGCTTTTACAAAGTTAGGAATTATTATGACACTGTACGAACCATATTATGGCTTCCATACAGTAGATGTATGAATTAAATTGCCCCGTTTTTCTGATTTTCTATATTAAATTCATTGAAGAAAGAAGGTGATAATGGCATCTTGTTGAAATAGTTTTAACAATAAGGCAAATGTAGTTTCAGGATATTTGATATGTGCCTTATTAGTCATTGAATTGTTGCTTTTAAAATTATCTGTATAGCAGCTTTAAATAACAGCTATCTATCTATCACGCCTAGTTTCTGTAGATCAGAAATCTGACCATACTCCGGTATCTCACAAGGCTGAGAACAGTTGTCCGCTAGGATATAGTCTCATCTGGGGACGTAACTAATTCTAGTTCTTGGAGAAACTCGCTTTGGGGAAGTTGTTTAAATTAAGTCCCTATTTTCTAGCTATCACCTCTTAGGTCTTAACACCCGGCACCTTCCTCTCACGACGTGGCGGTTTGCTCCCTATAGGTGTTCAGGGATAGTATATGCTATTCTTTTAAGATCTTTCAAGTGCTCCACTGATTAGGTCAGGTCTACCCAAGTGCACATCTCCTCTGATTAACTCAAAGCGTCTGATTAGAGGGCTGGATTATGTCTGCAAAACCCCTTCGTCTTTGCTATACAAGGTAAAATATCTATGGGAAATTCATCCCGTCATATTCACAGGTAGCAAGCGTGTGACTGTTAGAATTCTGTTTATTACAGCGCCTTACTACGGAGTTTTTAACACCTGAACCAGGCATTATCTTGTTTATTCTTTCAAGTGTATTTAAATAGATTTAGCATATAATTATAGGACAGGTGCTGCCCAGAATCAAGGCAAGCTATGATCTCAGACCTCAAAAATGTTATGATTATTTTCTTTCAAAGGGGCTACGTGGATCCGAGTGACATGTCAAGGCTTAGCAGGTGTAACTTCCTCACAACCTCCCAGCTCCATCCTGTGCCCAGTGTGACCTGCTGGAACTTGGCTGCAATGGCGGACTCACAGCTTCCTAAGCAAGAGTGGCGAGACAGTCCTTGCCGCTGCTCTTAATCTAAGCTAAATGCCTAAAGTGTCTATCTGTATTCTTTTAAATGTTGGTATCTTTTCGATAAATGCCTGAATCCTGCGTGTTGCAGATGCCCATGTACTCAATATTTATGTCAGGTATAACTATGAAGATGTGACAGGAAATTATAGTCACAATTCTCTGTTAGCAGTACTTGCAATTTAAGTAAACGTTGGTCATGGTTGACTTTTCTAGTTGGGATCTTGAACTTATGCTCAATTCTTTAAGAAAAGTTACCTAGAATTTTGTACAAACATTATTATCTAAATTGTTCATTGCAGAATCTTGGTCAAATTAACATCTTCATAAGTAATACTTATTCCTATACTACGTTCCTTCTTAGATCAAGATATTATAAAATCCTTTTCTTCATACAATACTTATATAAATACAGAGAGTCAATCTAAAGAGTATTTTTATTAGGTATAAAAATCACATTACTTTATACAAAAAAATGACAGTGACTACTGCTGTCAAAAACTATCTTAATATACTTAATCAGCATAAATACAGAAAGATTCCTTCTAGAGTTTGTACCGAGAACTGAGATGGAATATTCGGGGGACTATTTGGGGGAAACTGGAATGCTAATTTATTTTCTGAAGTTTCCAAGTCTGTTGCAGTAATTATACATTTTTTTTTAAATAACTGAACCAATAAAGGTTTGAAAATAATCCCAAAGTAAATTATAAATCTCATCACGATGGCAAAGTTTAAGCTACACTCTGCAGGTGTTTCTCTTGCCCAGCTTTAGTTAATGATGGCTGTACCTGAAAGATCAAAAAGAAATTCAGTGTGAAATACACATTTAAAATATTTAATAACATGTAATTAAATAAAATAGTAAAATTTTAATCAAAGGTCATATGAGTGAGCTATAACAGACGGGCGAAAGCAAGGTAGTAATTTTAATAAAGTTGTTCACTCTTTATACTTAAGTAAACCTGAATCTTTTTTCGTATTAAAACTGTCAATTTGACTTAAAATGTATGCAAGCAAATTACGTACCACAAATGTGAGTATTCCTGTAATAGTCCGAAATTTTTAAAAGGTGTCAAACTGATACTTTTGTTTGTATAAAAAATAAAATAAATCTGAACAAGCAAAAATTAATTGACTAGTTCCTGAAAAATTGGGACTCAGTTTTGATATATGTCCATGTAACTTTCATTTATTCTAAATGCCTACAGCGATAAATCTTAGTGTAAATAAAGTTTTTAAATGTCTTTGAACAAGGTGGATGGTAATTTCCATTAGACATTATGACAAGCAACCTAAAATAGTATCTAAACCATTTAAATTTTAAAACAAATGTAGCATTAAAAATCAAATAAAAATAAATAAAATTATTTTAAGTTGTATGCTAAGGCTAATATTTGAGTAAAGGACACATTTTTTGACGGATTTAAACACCTTTCATTTGTATTAACCATTTACATTACCATAGTAAGTAATGGTTCATTATAATTTAAAAAAGGAATAAATAAGATTAACAGCAGAAATGTCTAAATATTTCATAGTTATTTAGAGAGTCCGTTTCGGACCTTGCCGTATTACAATCCAATTCTATGATGAGAAAAGTCATATTTGCCTAGGATTCTTTCCAATGCCAATTTTTTCTCAACATTATTCCTAAAATGTAGACATTTTAAATTTATTTTGTTTTTTCTTCTATCAGATTTCTAACTATATAGTAGAGAACACACATTAATTATCTAGTATGAACTATTCAAGGGTAAATCGGTGTAAATGGAAAAATAGAAATATATATTTCTGTGTGTATTTATACATATGTATATACACATATATAATCTCTGTGTGTGTCTGTATATATATATGTTTGGTTTTTTTCTTTAAGATTGGGGGTAGAGGCTCGGCGCCTGTGGCTCAAGCAGCTAAGGCTCCAGCCACATACACCTAAGGTGGCGGGTTCGAATCCCCAGCCCAGGCCCGCCAAACAACAATGACGGCTGCAACCAAAAAATAGCCGGGCGTTGTGGCAGGCACCTGTGGTCCCAGCTACTTGGGAGGCTGAGGCAGGAGACTCGCTTGAGCCCAGGAGTTGGAGGTTGCTGTGAGCGTGATGCCACGGCACTCTACCCAGGGGGACAGCTTGAGGCTCCGTCTAAAAAAAAAAAAAAAAAAAAAAAAGATTGGGGGTAGAAACAGAGATAGGCTACTTCCTACATGCAGGCCTATAATTCTCCATCTGAAAACTTGAAAAAAATATTCTGATCGAAACCGAATTTTTAAAGTGATGTTCAAAATTGTTATTTGTCTTGAGCTTCATGTATTTTTATTCTACCTGTTGTGAATATTCAAAAACTTCCTTGAAGAAATCTGATCGTGTTTGATAGAAGGACGATTTCCGAGCCCCTGAAAGTGGTTCTATAGAACCTAAAGTACATATGATACATATTACTTAATATTTCTGAAATGCAAAAGAAATTCTGCATTACATATTACTTAATATTTCTGAAATGCAAAAGAAATTCTGCATTACAAATTATATCTCCAATTACTGTTACAGGATGAGGCTGTGCAGATCCGCGTGTGTTCACCACGTACGTTCACGAGCTTGTGAACATTTATCACGTTTCTCTTTAAAGGAGGAGAATACAGGGAGAGAACTGAATTGTTTTTACGGACGCTGATGTCCATCCTTCACTGACCGGTAGATACTATTTTGTAGTTTGGAATATCGTTTATGTTTAGAAAACTTTCAGAATAAAATACCCTTACGAGAGATAATGCCCAGAATTTAATTTCAAAAATGATACCCTATTTTCCTAGCGGCTAATGAGCTCTTAAAATATGCACATAAAATCAAGGAGGCAATTCGCTTCAAAACTTGTTTGACGTTTTCACACCTTTCACTGTGAGTAAGCATTTAAAAATACACTCCTGCTTGACAAGATTTTGGTGAGTATTTCTTCTGTGGCTTGCCCTATTTATTTGAAACATTATGTCTTGACTTTGTCTTTTGCTTCTTTTGGAAAATGGAATATGTTCCTCAGATACCTGTTTCTCAGTTAGCAGTATTCTTATATTTTATTTCTTTCTCAATACAATGGTATCAATAAAACTGGTTGGAAAATGCGCTATATCTGCTCTCCTCTGAAATTTCTGTTCCTGCAAAATCCCTACACGTCACTCCTGAATTACGTTGAGTTCCTCATCCAGGCAGGTGACAGGTGCCAGGTAATCACAGGCCTGTCCCAGCAGGAACTCCTGACTGTCCTCGGCAAGTCACAGAACAGAGCTGCACCTGTAACTTTTCCTTGAAGGATGATGACTGAGGGAACTGGCTCATTTCTTTTCCCACGTAACTTGTACGTTAGCGTGTAGTGACCCATTAGCTCATCAAGGTTTTTACCATCCAGGTTGTCTCCTCCAAGGACCAGGCAGGCTTGTGGCAACATTCTGATATCCAAGGTTTTAAAATGAAGAGGAAAAACCGTGCGGTTTCCACTTGGTTATCGCTGGAAATTCATTCTGGCAAAACACACACCCTGGGACTGCTGTGCTGGAGAAGCCATTTACTGATGTCCAGTCAGGAGTTCTGGCTATGTCACTGGCCAGCAGAAAGTGTTGCCCACCAGCCATGCTGAGCTGGCCACAGTGGGTGCCAGGGCAACTCAAACTTCAGATTTCTGCAGCCTCAGTGAACATTTAACTAAGCAGTAGGAGGCATTCCTAGTGAGAGCCATCAGGGTGCCCTCTCCAAATTCCTGAGCCACAGAATCCAGGAGTGAACCCTCTCTATGCTAAATCGGGATGGTTTGGTTCTCAGTTCTCCTAACTCAGAAAGTTTATTTCAATAGTAATTATATTTACAATGACACCTTTTGGTTGTATAACAAAAAATGTATCAGATTTATTTTAAAATACATTATTTATGCTTTTTGAATTAATTTTTGATACCAGACTATGACAGGGTTACACCTGTTTTGGACACATAATTTGCTATTGTACATTTTAGGTCAAAGTTCTACGTGTGCCCGTCACCTGGAATTTGTGTGACATTAATTACATTCCTTGCTCAAGAATATCAAAAATCACGCACCATAATGACAATACACATTTGTGGTATGGAAATAAATTTTTATTTTTACCTGTCAAAGTTTTCAGTGTATAAGATTTATTTCAAAAAAGCTAATGTTTGTTGAAATGTTTTATTAGCCCGGTACTTCGATTATTTTTCATTGACCTTATTATTTAGTATTTGCAGGAAACATGAGTGACTTGTTATTTAGTGAGGCCGAAGCAGATATTTGAGGGAATAAATATCTTTTCAAAGCTAGCACACCTGGCAAATGGCAGATGGAGGTACGGTAAAGACCTTTAGTGTTCAAACTACGGCGTATTCACAAAAGAAACCCATTGTCAGGACTTAACTCCTTTGCCATGGGTGCACCACATCGGATGCTTTACCAAATTATATACTACAGTCCTGCTTCCTCCCCCTACTTGTACTGCTCATTAGAGCATATTTTGTAATGTATTCTGCAAGAGTATGCTTACTTTATGTGCTTGTTTATTTTCTACAAATGAATGGCTTTTGAATTTTTGCTGAACAGGTGGCATTAGCCAATCAGTTATGGTTTGGTCTATTAAAGGGGTCCAGCTGTCAGGCGGGGGGAAGGCTATAAAAATGTTGCCCGTAGTAAGATTACTTATTTATCTTTGCTGCATATTTAGAAAGCGAGGGCTATTTAAATAATTCACGTCCTGCATAACTTTGACAAGTGTGTAATACAGTGTGGCTCACATACTCAAGGGTACGTTTAAAGCCATTTTGTAAAGTGAAATATGTATCTTATTTTGACTACAGTTTTCTTAGTATATATAGTTGTGAAAAAATGAACGTTAGGTATGTTGTTGGCATGAACATAATAAACCTTTCACACTAAGGCTACATTAAGTGTGAAGGAATCTTAATTGCTATAAACGTCTTAAAGGAAAACTTGGGTAACACGAGTATTTTCATTTTTAGAGACATTAATACTGTCTTTGCTAACTGCCCACAAAGTGAACCCCGCAGAGTTATTCTAAAGTGTGCCATGGAATTTATTTTACCTTCCAGGATGTTGTTCATTTAGAATCTTTCATTACATATGGATTCCAGAGAGCAAAACAAAAATCAGAACGTTCACGCTCCTGAGGGTTTTGACAACAGTTCTTGACACAAAAGCAAACCGTAATAGGAAACACATTTAATGTATATTCCAAAAAGTTTGGGATCAACGATCGCATTACTTTCATTTTCTCTGGAGTTCTGTAAAATTCCTAGAGGCTGCTCTATTGTAAAATAGGCGACCTTTAACTCTAGTGCATCTATACATCTTTTTCCCCCCTGTTTTTCTCCTCTCCTCTTCCCCTCCCTTACATTTGCATATAATTTCCTTTGTGCTTTTCAGGCCTGTGTACCAGAAACCTCCGTAAATGTAAGTGGGAAAAATTCTGACACTTTATTTTGAACCCTGCAAAGAAGACATTGTCCCAAGATTGTCATAAAAATAATGATAAGAGCAGTAATGCTCACATTAAGCCTCAATGAATTATTCATTCCATGAGCAGAAAAATAAACTGTGGTATGTTAGCATGATTCTCTTTAGTGTGCTGAAAGGACGCACAAAAAAGTGAGTTTCCTCTAATCCCAACAAAGCAAATTCAACAGGAATTAGCGTGCATCTGTAAAACACAGAAGGATCAGGATATTTGCACATTCAAAGAGTTTTGCATGATTATTGTTGTTGAGGCAGGAAAAAAAATGAAATGAAAACCTGGCGTTGTGGCTGGCGCCTGTAGTCCCAGCTACTCAGGAGGCTGAGGCAAGAGAATCACTTAAGCCCAGGAATTGGAGGTTGTTGTGAGCTGTGTGATGCCACAGCACTCTACCAAGGGGGATAAAGTGAGACTCTGTCTCTACAAAAATGAAATAACCACTCTAATATGTAGCATGGTGTCCACATCAACAAATCACTTACCCTTGATGCTGGGGTCATAATGTCATCAGGGCTCATACATCTGCTGTGTGTATGTTTTGAGTAGAGTAAATTAAAATATGTACTAAACATGGCTGATTATAATCAGATGATTAAAATACGCACCTGCACGCACATTCTCACATTGCCCAAACAATTCCTGATGGAAGAACCAAAACTGAAGAAGTGGGCATGAAAATTCACCCCAAAACAAATTTACTTAAGGTGAGAACTTGTTTTGCTTTATAAAACCTTAAACGCATTTCTGGACCATTTTCAGTTTGCAGACTCCCAGAAAAACTCTCCCAGGTAAACACGATATGGGAAAAACAAAGATGTAGCAATCACAGCATATTTAAAACGTTGAAATGCTCCATTCATCCCTACGTAATTCAGAGAAAAATATCCAGTAAGTTGCCTTTTATGTACTGATCAAGCGTGAGAGGCATTATGAAGCTGGTGCTGCCAGATCAAGTTACTTTGTCTTGAATTCCTCTTCAGTGAGGAAGAAAACTTCCTTTCTGCATAGGTTGAACACATTTCATTATCAGGCAAAAATAACTATTGAATATCCTAATTTCATGTGTCAAATATACAAAAATAGAAAATTACAGTAATGGGTAAATTAACTTGTACTTTTAGAATATATGTGCTTTTCTATCGGGAGTGATGACCATGAATATTGTGCCATCCAATTCCATTAAAAATCAACTATATATATGTCAATTATATAAAAATTGGTGTTCTGGGAAGATTCAGAGAAGCAACTTAAACTTGAAGTATATGAGTATATCTTTAGAGGTTATCACACAATATTACATCCTCTTGAAAATGCTATATACTTATACCATATGTTCAGTTCAAAGACCTTTGAAATTACTTTTTATTCATTTATTAGTATTTTTCTTTCTTCACATGAGGCATTCCTAAGCGTCTCGTAAGGTGTTAGAAATTTAATTTAGAACACCTTCGAAAGTTTCATTCATGTGTTTCTTTTTGAATTTTTACTTCTTTATTATCGTAGCTATAATCTAAAGAAATATTCAGTGATACAGAAGGATTCAGTCTTGAGGTGATGGCAGTTTGTTATTTATTCTTTAAATATATGAAAATTGACTTCCATGTTTAGAAAATAAATACAGGGAATATAATTTAGAGTAAGGATCTGCGTTTTTATCTAAAATAGGTGATATCCTGTGTCGGAAAAATAGATTATACGTTCTTTAAATTTTTTCATAACATCTTTCTTTAAAAATCTAAGTGAAATGTACTATAAAAAGAAAAAGGAGATATATAATAATATTGTGCCACTCGGCAGTGCGGAGCTCTTACCATTTAATTTAGATCAGGAGATTTAGCACTAGCCTGAGAGGTTTTAAAATTGGCTTATTCATCAGCTTTATTTTCTGTCAAATTGTAATCATTATCTTTCTTCTTTTTTCCTGATGGTAGTTACAGAAGGAGTATTGACTGTTTTAGCTATTAACTATAGAGAAAATCTCCCACTCTCTCACAGACTGGACAATTTTTAAAGAATATGGATTCCTTGGGATACACAGAATTTCACCTAAAACTATAAAATTTCTTTATACACTCTCTGTCTTAGAGATCTTCTCAGTTTGACATTTTATAGGCAAGTGAAGACTGTCCATTTTTCTCACGTATGTGGTGCTATATCCCACGTTTGAGAGGATGGGAGTCTTTACTGGACAGCAGGAGGGATTGATGCTTAGATTTCTAAAAGGCTCGAGGGCCAAAATGCCAGGGCTCTAAATTACTGAAAAGGGAGTTTTTGGAAATCATGATTAAATTCATCAATATGATATGGAGGGTCTCACTCTGGCACCTCCAAACTGTCACTTCAGAATGTTTATATTGATCACACGATGACTTTGAGTCACTTTGCCAACACACAGTAGTATAATTTTAAAATGCAAACATTTCAGGGGGGAGGGATCAAGATGGCCTACTAGAAGATGGCCTACTAGAAGATGGCCTACTAGAAGATGGCCTACTAGCTTTCTCTCGAGGTTCCTATTCAGCAGGAAGGATGCTGATCTGTAGTAGACACAGGGAAGCTGAAAGTGGGGAGCACAGAGAGAAGAAAGTGAGGTGCAAATCATCCCTGCTGAGACAAGAGGCAGGACCAAGAAGGAAGAAAACAGCCAAGTCAAGTGTGAAGCCCATTTGCTGAAAGAATGGGAGAGCCCTCCCCGAAATGGGAGGTCAGCGGGCAGCTTTCTGTGAGCAAGCAGGGAACAGAGGACCTCTCACCTTACCCCTGTCCCCTTACACAGGGAGGCCCTACCTCTGAACCTTGGCCTCATCACAAAAGTGGACAGATATCCTCTCTGCGATCCCAAGCGCACAGCTCACCCTTCCCTCATCCTCGTTGCCTAAGGGACTCCCCCTTTCAGTGGTTGCGGCGTCTGATGAGCTTGCTGAGACACCCAGGAACTGTGTGGGCAACTGGCCTGCAGTGCGAAAACAGTGGTACCACAGTTCTAACTTTGGCAGGGAAAAGGGTGAACTTTCCAGAATCT
>NW_003852958.1:13078-14159 GCF_000181295.1 Otolemur garnettii
ACCCAGGAACTGTGTGGGCAACTGGCCTGCAGTGCGAAAACAGTGGTACCACAGTTCTAACTTTGGCAGGGAAAAGGGTGAACTTTCCAGAATCTCTTTCTTTCCTACTAGAAAAGACCTTTATCCAGCCCCTGGCGGATATTCAGACAGATCTGGCAGAGAATTTCTGTTTTCTGGCTGCCTGGTGATGCTTTGAATTTTGGGGGGTGGATGCTACTTCTGCTGGCTGAGTGACTTTGACTGGAGCTCTTGGCCAGAACCTTCTACCTGGTGACCTGAACTCACTGGGTCAGCATTGCTGGTGCTCCCTGTGTGAGTGTGACTGGAGCGCTCAGACAGAGACGCCTGCCTGGTGACCCTCCGAACCCATTTGGATGGGTGCCGCTCATCCTGTCTGAGTGGGTTTGGTTGGCGCTCTTGGCCAGAGTCATCTGTTGATTATTGTTCTTCTGGAACAGCAGTTCTTCTGTCTGGGGCAGCACATTCACCATTCATTTGTGTTTCTTTGAGGGTCAGTGGTGTTGAAATGGTGAGGGGCACATTCAGGAGATCTGTCTGGGAATCCTCTCCTCAAGCTATCCTTGGTGGGAGTCAGGCCACGTGTGTTTGTATCTTTGACCAGCCAAGAGTCTAGCAAAATACTGTGACTCCTTAAGATTGGATAGAAAGCAGGCTGACATCAAGACGGAGCCAGGTGGCAATGTCTCACCAAGCTGGCACTCAGAATCATTGGCTATTGTCTTGAAAGAGACATTTTCAAGGATATAAGTGAAAAGCCACAATCACAGACCTGGCTCATTGGAGAAGGGGTGGTTAGCTCCAGTTCCCAGGGCCTCCTGAGCCAGTCTCACTCTGCCAGATTTCTTTGCCAAATAACTTAGCACAGTGTTTCTGAAGGGTCCCCAAGTTGGATTATCTCTAAATAATTATTCAGGCACAACCTATCATTTCAACTAAAAATATATAATTCATATATTTAAACAAAAAGCTGAAAATACTCATATGGAGGAACCAGAAGATCTCTGGCAACATGAAAAATCAGAGCGTATCAACGCACCCAAGTGATTACAGAGGACACACA
>NW_003852958.1:14208-17402 GCF_000181295.1 Otolemur garnettii
AATGCAGATGGAAAATGAGATGATTGGAACAAAGGAGGTGATGGAAATAGAAATCCGAAACATAGTTCAAAAGACGTCTCAAAAAATTAACGAATTCAAAGACAAAGTCACCAAGGATATGCACATCACCAAGAAAGATAGAGCAGAACTTAAGAAATGGAAAAAGGCATTTAAGGAGCTTCAAAACACAGTAGAGACCTTCAGTAATAGAACATGGAGAAGAAAGAATTGCAAAAATTGAAGGCAAGACATTTGAACTATCTCAAGTATTCAAAGAGGCAAAAAAAACCCCAAAAAACAAAAAACAAAAAACAAATAAAAACCCCCCAGAATATCCCCTGAGAGAGCGATGAGACCCTTCCAAAAGGTGAAATATCCAAATTATAGGGATTCCTGAAGGAGAAGAGGATGGTCCTGAAAGCACTGACAGTCCACTCCCAGACGTTATGGTGGGGAATATCCCAAGCTTTGCAAGAGACACAGAAATTCAGACAGTAGTTTCAGAATCCCAACATGATTTAATCAAAACAAATCATCTCCTAGACAAGTTGTGATTAACTTTGCCAAAGTTAGTACGAAGGAGAAAATCCTTCAAGCAGGCAGACATAAGAAAAGTATTACCTACAAAGGGACAAATATTAGGATGACTGCAGCTCTTTCAGCCAAAACTTCTCAAGGCAGAATGAGATGGTCATTAGCCTTTAACCTTCTTAAGCAAAATAAAAATGAAATTGACACTAAGAGAATCATTTTGAAGATCAGTGAAACAAAAAGTTGGTTCTTTCAAAAGATTAATACAATTGATAAAATTTGGCTCTTTTTTTTTTTCCTGTGGGGGGTGTGTGTGATTTTTTTTTCTTACTAATTCAATCTCGCAACTTGTTCAGGTTTTCTATGTATTCCAAAGATTCAAACTTGGGAGGTTGTATATTTCAAAAAATGCATATCAATCTCATATGATCTTTTGTATTTGTAAGGTATCAATCATGCTCATTTCTTATATAAATGTCATTATGCATATAATACATTATACATATAATCTCTCTATCCCTTGTGTATATTTAAATCTCTGTGTATATATAGATGTTTAAAGAAATTGACATATACAGCTATATACACCAATGATATATATATATAGTATACATAGTATATATAGTATAGTATAGTGTGTATACATAGTATATGTGTCGATATGTATATATATGTAGGATGTATGTATATATACACATATATTTGTATACATACGTGTATAGATATGTGCATACATACATATATATATCTATATCTCAGAGAGAGATAGCTAATGTTTATTGTGCTGACTCTCTAGAATGCTAACAAATGTATAAAAGTAATTTTACCTTTTGTTCTATGTTTTTTCAGCATCTTGATGTCTATTCCTATAGAAAATGGTTATATACGTCTTCCATAAAAGCTATTCTAGTATTTTTTTGTCTCTCTTGGTTGTCATATGGAACCTAACTGAGATTTCTGTCTACAACTACAAAAGTTTTCCGTAATGTATTGTAGCAAACTACGTCATGTGTTTCTTTATATCGTCTCCATCTCTTCTGTTCCTCTATATCATCATTTGTTTGTGATTTATTTTTTATCCATTGTGCAATAATTATTTCCCAGATAGGGAAAAACATTATTGAGTATTCATAAAATTATTTTTATGGCCCTGATGTCTACAGAAAGAAATGTTATATACATAAAATATATTTACTGTCATGAAAAACTCCTCATATAGTAGCATTGCCACATAAATGTAACTCAACTTTATAAATTGGTATTTCCACTAATAATTTACTAGGAATCTGTTCTCTTTATTGTATAAAAACATACCGAGTATTTTATGATCAGCCACAGCCATTAATCCAGAGATTTCTCTCTGTGGGTCTTCATGTGAAATTTCCATTATTTACTATGTTGTATCTCACGCGCTCCTTAAGAATGTGCTACTTTCAGGAAGAAGGGGCATATTAATGTACTGAACTTGAGATACATTAATTTACACAAATAAGGGCAGCAAACTCAGGTGGTTATGAACAAGCGCTCCAGAGTAAAAACAAAGTCTTTCTTTAAATTATTAAAGAAAAATAAAAGCTTTATGCACGTTATCCTGGATTACAATAGAAAACAAGTATAGGAATTTCTGCCTGTGAGTCACTTTTGCTTAGGGAGTCGTTGACATTATCCTGTGTCAGAGTCTTAAGTTTTATTTCTGTGTCTAATATGAACATTATACCTCAATAAAAGCTTTAGGTAATATCTGGTGCCTCTATGTGCCTTGCTTCCTTCTCTGATTTCTATCAAAAATTGGACTTTCAATTTTCTAGTTCATTATGATGGGCAGACCTCTGTTGCCCCACAGTATCCACTCTCCACACTGCCTTTTAATTAAAACATTCCCTGGTCCCCTGCGAGCTTCCTTGTGATGTATGGTTGTTAAGCTAGAGACCACATTTCCAAGTTTCCTTTGTACTTAAATAGGGTCATGGATCACTTTCTGATCCATGGTAATAATAATAAGGTATATAACTTCTGCTTCATGCTCAGCACGATGAAATGGCTCACCCTCCATAGTTTCTCTCCCTTTTATTAATACCGTCTGATGAGACTTTAGTGCATAACATATTCAAAGCCAAGCATGCAGCTCTAAATGGTGGGGAATCAACAAAATGCGAGGGTGCCCGAAGATGCCAAAAACTTTGCAAAAAAGAAAAAAATATATTGCATCCATGGGGTTGGTTGGAATCTCATTTTTAATTTTTAAAAATTGCTTAAAAGTGCGATTGTTCTATCTGCTTCTATATGTTTCCTACCTGACATACATGCACACACGTATGTGTCTGTGTGTAGGTATGCATGTACGTATGTGTGTATGTCTGTGTGTACATACACACAGAGAACTATATGTGTGTGTGTGTGTATGTATGTATAGACATACATAATACATAAACTAGTTTTTGTGTTAATAAACATAATAGGTAAAGAAAAATAGGACATACACCCAAATTATAGTACATAGTAGCTCATCATATTTAGTTAGTATATAGCTCATCAATCTACTTTTCTGTGTTTTTATTGGTTTTATGCATTCCAACTGATTGAATAAGAAATAAAAGGGTGAGGGAAGGATGGGTGGAGGGAGGGTGATTAGTGGGACCACGCCTACGGTGCACCTTACAAGG
>NW_003852958.1:17698-18805 GCF_000181295.1 Otolemur garnettii
CTTTATATGATGTACAGTTTTATATTTCAAGTTAGGTGTTGAGTTTCAGGAACTTAAAATAATATTTGTTTTTCACATTTCTATTCCCTGGTACTTATAAGAACATATATTATTTAATAGGAATGCCAAAAAAAAAAAAAAAGCTGTTAACCTAGTAGCCATTTCTATAGAAAAACAAGTAGTTGACAAAGTAAACTTCATGAAACTTTTTTTCTTTCAAGATTCTCTTTGTTCTTTAGGCATAAATTATTTAGGATTTTTCCAGTTTTCGTGTTTATTTGCAGGTGTCTCTAACACCTATCACGCTTGTTTTCCCTTTCTCTGTAAAAAGAGTATCAGTTTGTATAGAGAACTGATTATTTTGTGTTTCAAAAGAACTGTGTCTTATTTTAGATGCATTAAAATTCAAGCACACACAAATATTTTAGCACATCATGTTTTTATTTGTGGTGTGAATATTTCAAAACCTGCTCCAGAGGAACATCTAACGTTCGAACATCGGATGTTTGTAGATGTTAGCGCTTTCATTTGTCGGAATTTTTCTGTCTGTTAATCCTTGGAGAGTTAAAGCAAAATTAGTCAGTTTGCAATTAAGTCAACTACCTGGAACTGAGTGAACCAAACTTTACTATCAATAGGTTTGTTAAAGTGAGTCATGGAATCAAACTCGTACATTATCTGACGGAAATGGTTTAGGGTTAATCAGAGGAGGTCAACACGGGTTATTTCTGCCTGTGCATTTCTGTTTCCTCTCAGGGTCACCACTACTCAGCATTGAGACTTGGTTATTTCTCCTCCACAGGCAAAATGTTATTGGTGAAGTTCAAGGCCATTCATACTGTTTCTGTTAAAGTGGGAAGAAATTGGAAGCAAAAGAGACAAAGTAGAAGAAGATTTTTAAAAAGGCCTTCAAATTGGTAGGACTAATTTTCATTGAGCTGGAAAAAAAATAAATGCAAGGGAAAGAAAAATTACTGCCTGTTTTTTATCCTGTGATAGGATGACTGAGAAGGAATAGAAGTAATTTAATAAAATCAGAGTTTTCATGTGCTGCTGCGGTGTGAGCATTAAAGGCGCAGTGTGTGTCTTTGAATTAGTGTTGCCATC
>NW_003852958.1:19378-21504 GCF_000181295.1 Otolemur garnettii
CCCTCAAACTATGGATTGATAATTGCCCTGAGCTATCTGTGACTTGCTCCCCCCGCCCTTAAAAGAGCTCTGTAATTGTCATGGTTCATTCACATGTTTTAAAAGCCAGTATTTATTTAAAACGTGCAGGTGCTTGGTATGTACAGCCCCTTTGCCATTAGGTTACTTGATATCAATAACTTTGCAGCAAAGTTGTTTGTAAACTCTGTTATTCTGAAAGCAACCATTATGTGAATTTTCCTAACTCTGGAGTTTTAATCCTTTTAGAGTCTTTTCCTAAATCTCATTTTTCACTTATATCTTTGATTTTAAATATAGATTTCTAATATTCCCTATTTCTTATCAGGGCTTATATGCCCAAACCACATTTTTTAAACCACTTTTTATTCTTACTGTGATTATTTTCTTACTTTCAATAGGAGTATATTTTCAATAAAGGGAATGACTCTTCTACAGAATAGTCAGCACCATATTTGCAAGTAATTACATCAAGAGTACAAAAAAATTCTGAAGAATCCAAAAAGAAGGACAAAATTGTGAACAGCATTGTTAAAACATAAAAACGCCTAAGCACGGACAGAGCAAATTCATTTCTATATTATAGCTTCAGAAATAATTGGAAGCCGACACAGATAGTCACGTGAAAATACTTACGGCCTTGTGTGCAACAACTACATTTTAAAAAACAACTTGAAGAAATTTCAAAGTAAAATTAGATTTATATTCATGAATTATAGTACAATATAGACTAAAATGCAACTTCTTTAAGGAGGAGACGGGGAAAAATACCAATGAGAAAAAATTAGAAAGTACATGTGTAAGTAAAGGCCAAAATAATCACCACCCATCACGCCATTATTCAGAGACAAGCTCTTTGGTATAATTCTTTACAGTACTCTCAATAGTTAGGCAGATAAACAAAACTTAGTTTACATCTGTGTACATGCATTTTATTGCATTCATATTTATTTCTTTTATTGTTGGAATACTATTGTTTTTCCCTATTTCTATACTGACGTTTTTCCTCAAGAGACCAGTACAGGTTTAGAGCATTTTAATATTTGTTTTGCAACTTTGAATTCCAAAAGTTTGAACCGATTCCTACCTAGACTACGGAGGTTTTATGTCCAGCGCAAAGCCTATGTATTAAAATTGTGTATGTTTCGATTTGTTTCAAACTGGTAGTTCAAACTTCAGTTTCAAACTGAAGTTGGTCAATTCATTTTAACTCTGAGTCATGTGTATGAATGTTTGCAGGGCCTAACTCCTTCACAGCCCCTCCTCCTGACAACGGCCTCCAGGTACAAAGCAAACTTGAAGCTTTGGTTTGTTTTATAGTGAAATTCAGATACGTCAACTAGTTATCAGAACCACTACACTCCAGTAAAGCTTCCAGATAGAAAATGATGCATGAATAACAAAGCTACAGAAAACTATTTCATGACAATATTTTCGACAGGGAAACTCCAGATAGTTATGGAGGAAAATATCTTGAAACCATGTGGAAACATTTGAGATACAAAATGGAAATGAAGAATTATAAAAATCGTGCTTTTGACATATTTTAATTCTGTGGGGAAAAAAAAAAAACTTAAAAAAAAAAAAAGTTTTATCTTGGCCAGGCTTAGTGGCTTACACCTGCAATCCTAGCACTCTGGGAAGCTGAGGGGGGTGGTTTGCCCTGAGCTTAGCAATTTGAGACCAGCCTGAGCCACAGTGAGACCCCGTCTGTACAAAAAATAGCCCAGCATGTGGCTGGCACCTGTAGTCCCAGATACTCGGGAGGCTGAGGTGAGAGAATCACTTCAGCCTACTTGTTGGAGCTGTGATGCCACTGAATTCTACCAAGGGCCACAGAGTGAGAGAGACTCTGTCTCCATAAAATAATAATAATAAATAAATAAAAAGAAAGAAGAAAATTAAAAAAATGTTTTATCTTTGTCTCAGGTAAAAGTGATCAAAAGAAATGTACATAAAAAAATTACTTAGGATGTTCTTGAAGTCAGGTAACAGACGCAGTCCTGTTTGTGTTCCTCAGCCACCTCTATTCCATAGTTGGCTAAAATATTGAAAAAACCTTTTAAAAATCAGTTGATTTTTGAGGGGGTCAGACAAAGAGGACAAAG
>NW_003852959.1:0-1443 GCF_000181295.1 Otolemur garnettii
GTTCTTGACATAAAGTGCTTAAGAGGGAACCCAGCGCTCACATCATTTAGCCTCACTCCTGTACTCCACATCAGCAGAGTTAAGGCAAGTTTTGGGGGCCAAGGATGAGATGAAATTGTTGTACAAGGACATAACAGTCTAATGTCTGAGGAGGGCAAAGGGTCACTTACAGAGATAGTCATCATTCTGAGGCTCGCTGACCTCTTCGTATGAACGGTCTGTTCTTTTTCTCAGGTTATATCTCCTCACATCAATCTCCTTTCTCCTGAGAGCTAAATGGGGGAAAAGTGAGTGAATGGGGGAGTCTGGGGTGTCCATCACTGTTTCGTTAGAAATGTGAACTCTCCTACAATTAAAGTATCATTTATTCTTCAATAGACTCTGGTCCCAACTCCCGACCCCCAACTACTGGTTCATGATAAAAGAGAGTAAGACTCCAAACCCACACTGAATACAGATGCCTAATTCACTTTCACTTTTTGGCTGTTCCCATTAACCTCCCAAATTTATTTCTTATGACACAGTTCATTCATGCATTCATCCATTCATAAAAGATTTCTTCAGGGCACACTACATGATAGGCGTTATCATGGGCACTAAGAAGGCACGGTCTCCATTATCACAGATGGATTTCCCGGACACCTTGCATGTATCGCTTCTTTTCTATTTGATGTCATGCTTTTACACAATCCTTGAGGTTTGTATCCTTACCTTCATTTTAGAGATGAGCATTCAGGCGGTCAGAAAAGCTAGAACATTTTCCCAAGGCCCCAATGCTCCTCTGTGGATTATAACCCAAGTGTGTGACTTCAACGTGAACGTTGTTACATGCTATTGAGTACTGCACCCAACTACCAGTCTCACAGCTTAGTCCAGATTAAGCCCAGGCCTATCCAAAGTCAACCCCATGTATCTAGACCATACTCATCAACTTTCTAAAGCATCTAGAGAGACTAAAGTCCCCCAATTATTTTCCGTTACCTGACTTTCGTCTAGAGTGCTGTCCAGAGGCACTTGCTTCTCCAGAAAGGGACTCGCGTTTCCGGTGCTGCTTTGAGCCACTAATGTTCGGTGAACTCGTTGGTCCTGACAAGTCCTTCAGACAAGACTCGTGACTTATGGGCGCTCTGGGCATTCTCTGTCATGTGAGAGTCACATATTAAAAGACAACATGTGTTTCTTTAGTTCTTTAGGGCTTGCAGTGTGTTTTCACATACATGACTTGAGTTAATGCTTTAAGAACTATTAGAAATGGCCAGATGTGGTAGCTCATGCCTATAATCCTAACATTCTGGGAGGCCAAGCCCAGTGGATTGCCTAAGCTCAGCAGTTCCAGACCAGCCTGGGCAGGAGGGAGACTCTGTTTCTCCTAAAAATAGAAAAACTATCCAGGTGTAGTGGTGGGTACCTCTAGCCCCAGCTACTCGGGAAGCTAAGGTAAGA
>NW_003852959.1:1771-6698 GCF_000181295.1 Otolemur garnettii
GTAAGTGAAGGCAAAAGAGGGAGGATACTTGGTAAGACTATCTGGAGAACCAAGAGGTCTGTGCAGGAATAGGTAAAGGTTGATGGAGGAAAAAGTGGGTCTTCCATATGCTAGTGGGCATTTGATGGAAGGAGAAAGGAAAGCAAAATGAGACAATACACACCTGGAAAATGAAGCAAGAGAGCAGTGAGGTTAGGAAGAAATGAAGAAATGCTTGGAGTAAGTGTCTCCAGACAGCTAGGAAAGGGATGCTACAAGTTGCAAATTGTCCTGGAAAGTATATTTGACTTTGGGATTAGATTAGTTGGTTTCTATTCCAATTCTGCTTGAAATAGGTTGTGCTACCAGCTAATTCTCTTCAGTTTCCTGATCCATAAATTGCCACATGTGCTACTTTTTAGTGTCATAGTGAACATCAAACATAATAATGTTGGCCAAAGTGGTTTGTGAGCTATTTCATAGTATACATGTCACAGTCATAATTTCTGTCATGGTCTGGATACCAATTTCCCTCCTCAATCATCTCTCCAGTTTCAATGTAACTCAAAAATATTATTTGCACCAATCTTTGATCCTATTAGTTGTTCTTTAATTTGTATGTTTGGAATCACTCATTCAGAAAGCACTTAAGGGATGCTCACAGAGCTCACCATGCAAAGGCAGCAGGTTGAAACAAGTGATTCCAGACAGCATGAGAGTGACCTAAATAGAGCCTGCAGGAAGAAGCCATCATTTCATCCTACAGGAATAAGTATTTGGAATGAGTTCCAGAAGGATATATTTCTCCTGAATGGTGTATTACCTATATAAAGTCCTAACTTATTTCATTTGTTGGCTGTTCAGTCTTCAAAGATGAAGGTCCTCAGGGCTGGAACTTGGTTCTTTTATCAGAATGAGTCCCTTAACAGGGGAGCAACCCTTTTTATCTGGGACAATCCTCAGTACACCCTGTCTGTATATCTGTGAGCTTCCCTTGGTCAGAGCGTCTTCCTGCATCTCTCACTTGACCATAACCTCAGGGAAAACTGAAGTTGGAAACCCAGTCAGATGAATGACATAGGAATAAGACAGAATACACTTTGTAAAACGAGAACCTTTTAATTAGCTTCTAAGTGCTTTAGGGAAGTTTTGGATTAGACTGCAGAAACCCTAAATGTGATCTCAGGCAGATAACTGAATATTTTTGTACCACAGCTTCCTCATCCATAGTTATAGTTTTAGTGCCTACGTCACACTGTTGTTGATAGGTTTCAGTGAATTTCAAGTGAAATGCTTAAAATAACTCTAAAGTATTTCAAAAACCAAACATTGATAGCAATTCTTGCTACCATTCTTATTAACTCTTAAAACGATGATGATGATGTGAGACACTGTGCTAAAGAGACCAGGAAAGGAAGGGAGCAGTTGCAGGACACTCTGTGCATTCTCCTTCTCTTACCTGTGAGAAGACTTTCTTGTCAGTAGGGTTTGGAGGACACTCACCTGGCGTTTCCTCGGTTGCATGCTGAAGGCCATCAAAGAGTGTTTGCCTAAAAGGTGAGGGGATATCATGGGTTTGGTTGGTAAATGTTTCCAGACTCTGGAGATTCTCATGAGAATTAGGGGTTTCTGAACTAGAGAGTGATAATTGCATGTATTAACCAAGGGTAATTTGAAAATGTTTTCTGAAATCTCCTTAAGGCCTATGCTTCTCTTGGTGACATTGCTTGTTTTCATAAAATGTTTCTTTTAAAATAGGCAACACTCCATCTCTGCTTTACCCTTTTAACCCAAGGTATCTATTATTTTTATTGAAAAAAAATAAATTGACTTGAGTGAGGTGTAGTGGCATGCACTGAAATCCCAGCTACCTGGGAGGCTAAAGTGGGAGGATTTCTTGCATCCAGGAGCGTGAGAATAGCTTGAGAAACATAACAAGACCCTATCATTAGAAATCTAAATAGATATATAATAAATTGACTGTCTTTACATGACAAATACACTAAACAAACTATGAATAGAAGGAAATCACCAGTGAGGTACAGTGGCTTATGCCAGCAACTCTAGCACTCTGGGAGGCCAAGGAAGCTTGGTTGCCTGAGCTTATAATTTCTAGACCAGCCTGAGCAAAAGCTGTACCCTATCTCTACTAAAAGTAGAGAAAACTAGCTGATCATTATGGTGGGTGCATGTGGTCCCAATGACTCAGGAGACTAAGGCAGGATTCTCTCTTGAGACCAAGAATTTGAGGTTGCAGTGAGTTATGACACCACAGCAAACTACCCAGGCTGACTGAGTGAGACTCTGTCTCTAAAAAAAAAATAAATAAATAAATAAATAAAGAAGAAGAAGAAGAAGAAAGGAAATGACCTCATCATAAAATAGGTCATATAGATCAATCCCACATCTAATATCATACTTACTGGGAAAATTTAAAAGCCTTTCCTCTAAGGTAATAAATAAGGTAACAATTTCCTCTCTTGTAGCTTTAGTTCAACATAATACTGGAAGTCCTTGCCAGAGGAATTAGACAAAGAAAGAAGGAAGAAGCAACCAAATTGGGAAGGAAGAAGGACATTTACCTCTGTAAACTACATAGTTTTCTAGATAGAAAACCAGAAAGAGTCCAACAAAAAACTCTTAGAACTAATAAATGAACTCAGTAGGCTTACAGAATACATCAGTTATGTTCTTATACACTAGCAACGAACAATCTCAAAAAGAAAGTAAAAAAAATTCCCATCTACAATACTATGAAAGAGAACAAAATACTTTGGGATAAACTTAACTGAAGAGGTAAAAAACTTGAACACTGAATACTACACAACACTCATGTAATAAAATAAAGGCACAAATAAATAGAACAGTATCCTGTATTCATCAATTGGGGGACTGAATGTTGTTAAAAGTTCACACTATCAAAATGATTTAAAGGTTCCATGCCATCCCTACCAAAATGCCAAAGCCATTTATTACAGAAATAAAAAGAATTCCAAAAATTTATACCGACCTCAAGAGATCCAGAATAGCCAAAACAATCTTGACAATGAACCAAGTTGAAAGCCTTACACTTCCTGATTTCAAAACATATGATGTCTGACAATTAATTCTGTGGACTCATTCTAGAAAAAGTGCTACATGCCTCATTGCTGAATACTGCTGTGGTCACCTTCAAGCACTACCCTTGGGAAGCTGCACATAAGCACTGATGTCAGTGCCTAATCCACCTTTCAAAGCAATTTGGGAACTCTGTTTCTGGAATGGGCATTAACGCCGTCATCCTATTACCCTTGATCAAAATATCTTCCTTTCAAGACTTTTTTTTATCTTCAGGTGTGAAAAAAGTCATTTGAGGCCAGGAAAGGTGAGAAAGGAAGGTGTTCTAGTATAGTTATTTGGTTACTAGCTGAAAGTTCCCTCACAGAAAGTGCTAGGTGAGCTGGTGCATTGTTGTGATGCAAGAGTCATGAGTTGTTGTCCAAGATTTTCAGTGAAGAGTTTCCTAACAGGCTTTGTGTTGTTACTTACTTGGTCTGCTATGCTTCCTGTGGCCAGCTGACAAGTGTGATGAATAATTTGACGAATTCTTGCAATGCTTTTCTGGCTATTGTGACCTTTCATCATCGGTCATGATTTCTCTCCCATCAGAAAAATGCTGAATTTGTTTATCCATTGCCATTTTTAATGGCATCATCCCCATAAACTTGGGCTAACACGTCTTTGATTTCACCTCTACTTATTCCAAATACAACAAGAAATTTAAAAATGTTTGTCCATTGCTATAATTCAAACACTGACATGCTCACAATAGCACACAAAAATATGCAGGTCACTACCACATGTCGACACAATCAAAACTATGAGACAATAATATGACATGGTTATGAAGCCTTACTGAGTTGTTTACACAATGCTGCCAGTGTAAGTGCACGGTAGTAGGTTCATGAACTTAGTTCTCAAACCTTGGGATTCTAGCACTCTGAGAGGCTGAAGTGGATAGATTGCATGAGCTCAGGACCTAAAGACCAGTCTGGGCAAAAGCAGGACCTTGTTTCTGAGAAAAATAGAAAAACTAGCCAGACATCCTGGTGTACATCTGTAGTCCCAGCTACACAGGAGGCTGACACAAGAGGATTGCTTGAGCCCAACAGTTTGAGACTGGTGACGCAATGACGTATGCCCAAGAGTATGAGGTTGCTATGAGCTATTACAGCAGGGCACTCTAACCAGGGCAACAGAGTGAGATTTTTTTCTTACACACACAAAAAAAAAAAGAAAAAAAGAAAAGAAAAGAAAAGAAACAGAAAGTTATATAGCCATGATAATGAAAACAGTACTCCTGAAAATAAACACAGATATAGAGACCAATGGAATGGAATAGAGAAGCCAGAAATAAACCCTTGCATATAGGGTCCAAGGATCTTTGCCAAGGATGTCAAACCACTTAATGGGGGAAAAGGACTGTCTCTTCAAGTAATAGAAAACTGGAAAACTGGAAAATGGAAAACTGGATACTAATTTGCATAAGAATGAAAATGGGCTCTTATTATACACCATTTATAAACTAAATCAAAATGGATTAAAGATTGAAATTGAAGACCTTAAAGTACAAAACTCCAAGAAGAAAACATGGGGGAAAGCTTCATGACATTGAAATGAGCAAGGATTTCTTGGATATGATATGAAAAGCATAAACAAGAAAAACAAAAAATAGACAAATGGGAGGATATTGAACTTCAAATCTTTGTAGCAAAGGAAATAATGAATAGAGTGAAAAGGCAAGCTACAGAATGATGGAAAATGTATGCAAACCATGTATCTGATAATGGGTTTATATCGCCAAGTACCGCTTGGCCTGTACTGAGGCTGGCCTGTACTTCTATGTATTCAGGAGGCTGAAGTGTGAGGATTATAGACATTCAAGACCAGCCTGGGAAACATAGTAAGA
>NW_003852959.1:7023-7384 GCF_000181295.1 Otolemur garnettii
CAGAGTTTACTTTCCTCCTGCCGTGAAGACACAAAGAAGAGTTCATGTAGTATACAGTGAGATGGAGGCTGCCTACAGGTCAGGAAGAGAACCCTCATCAGAGCCCAACCATACTAGCACACCGATTTTTGTACTTCCAGCCTCCACAACTGTCAGAAAATAAACTTCTATCACTTAAGCAACCAAGTGTATACTATCTGTTATGGCAGACTGACTAGTACAATGGGCAAAAGACTCAAATAGACATTTCTCCAAAGAAAATGTATCAATGGTTGAGAAGCATATGAAAAGATGCATAACGTCAGTAATCACAAGGAAATGAAAATTAAAACCACAATGAGATATCATCTAACACTGATTA
>NW_003852959.1:7512-8809 GCF_000181295.1 Otolemur garnettii
CTTAGTCTGTCTTTCATTACTATGTCAGAATACTGTGTTCCAGGTAATTTATAAGGAAAAGAAGTTTATTTAGCTCATGATCCTGGATGCTGGGAAATCCAACAGCATGGCACTACCCTCTCTGGTGAGGGTCTCATGCTACATCATAATGAGGGAGAAGGGTAAATGAACATGTGAGATGGAGCTAGAGAGGGAAGGGACAAACTCATGTGTTTCATCATGAACCCACTTCTGAAATAATTACTCCATTCATGAGGGTGGAACCCTCAAACCTAATAACCTCTTAATGACTCTGCCTCCTATAGTGTTACAAGGGCAATAAAGTTTCTACTGCATAAACTTTTGGGGGAACATTCAAAACACTTCAATGGGAATATAAAATGGTACAGCCACTATGAAAAATAAGATAGAGGTTCCTCAAGAAACTAAAAACAGAGCTATCAGAAATGCTATTTCCAGGTATATGATACTTCAAAAAAATGAAAATAGGATTGCAAAGACATACTTGCACACCCAAGGCCATTGCAGCATTATTCTCAATAGCCAAGAGATGAAACAACCTAAATATCCTTCAACAGATGAATGGATAAAGAAAATCTGGTATATATAAAATGGATTGTTATTCAGCCTTAATAGAAAAGGAAATCCTGTCACAAGCTACAGCATGGGAGAACCCTGAGGACATTATGCTAAGTGACAGAAGCCACTCATAAAAAGACAAATACTGCAGAGTTGTACTTTTTTTTTTTTATGATGAGGGAGAGATAGACTCTTACTCCCTTGCTCAGGCTGGAGTGCAGTGGCATCAGCTTAGCTCACAACAGCCTCAAACTCCTGGATTCAGGCAATCCTCTTGCCTCAGCCTCCTGAATAGCTGGGACTACAGGTGTCTCCCACAGTGCCCAACTAATTTTTCCTCTTTTTAGTAGAGACCAGGTCTCACTTTTGCTCAGGCTGCTCTCACATTTCTGATCTTCTGAGCTCACATCATGCTCCATTGTTGGCCTCCCAGAGTTCTAGGATTCCAGGTCAGCCTCCACACCTGGCTGACTCTGTCTCAGAAACTCTCCTCTCAAAGCAGTAGAAGAGGAAATGAGCACCTCACCTCGATTTTATAATACCTGGGGATTACTTTATTCACCTGATGCTGTCTCTGGTCAGTGACATGTGGGAAAGATCAGGGAAATTGAATAGATCTCTCAAACCCTCTCCCAGAATCAAGAGAAAGAATCAGATTCATTTGGGGGTAAGAGGATCATGTAGCATGACTAAATATACATAAATCAATTATTCATCT
>NW_003852959.1:9763-10092 GCF_000181295.1 Otolemur garnettii
TGTGGTGGCTCGTGTCTGAAATCCTAGCACTCTCGGAAGGCTCAGGTAGGTGACATGCATGATCTGAGGAGTTGGAGACCAGCTTGAGCAAGACTGAGACTTCCATCTCTACCAAAATAGGAAAATTAGGTGGGTGCTGTGACAGGTGCCTAATAGTCCCAGCTACTCAGGTGTTTGACACAGGAGGATTCTTTGAACCCCCAAATTTGGGGTTACTATGAGTTGTGATGAGGCCATGGCACTCTACCCTGGGCAACAAAGTGAGACTCCACATCAAAGAATATTTCTCAATTCAAATCTAAAAATAAAAGCTTGTAAAATGCACCATA
>NW_003852959.1:10112-10868 GCF_000181295.1 Otolemur garnettii
TGGTCTGACCAACTAAGTGTAGAGTATAAATCTCTTAACACAATAACTAAAAAAATGCCGTGAAGGCTATGTTAACCATTTTGTTATAAGTATTTCATATTGTATATACAACCAGCACATTGTACTCCATAAATGCATTAATAGACACAGCTATGATTTAATAATAATAATAATAAACAACAATAATTAACAACAAACAAAAACCCAATGAAGCTATAGGGGAGTCAACTGCCAGTACTTCCTTCTTCTGTTGTGATAACAACTATTCAGATTTTGGTAGCCCTATTCATATTCAGATTTTATACATTTATGACTTATTATAGTATCTCTAATAATATATGTCATTGTTTTACACATTTGAAAACTTTATAGGAATAGCCTCTTAGTGTATGTATTGTTTGGCAGCTTGCTTGCTTGGTGAACTTTTGTGGTTTTGAGGGAAGACTCTGTTTCCTTTGTTAACTCCTAAGATGCAGCTAAGACCTAAATCCAGGCTGCTCTCAGGAGGTTACCTTTAAATCCTTCGGCCTCTCACCTTGTTGCCTAGGTGTCCATTCTTCATCTGAATCCTCAGCATGATCCACCTGGTATTTGATGGCCTGTCTTCGGTGACCCCTGAAACCCAGTCGAGGGGCTCTGAGACCTGACAAGAAGCAAAATCTTTGTCCTGAACAGAAAAACCTGGGAGGAGGAACAAAGGGCAGTAGCAAAGGAAAGTAGCACAAAGGCAGTGGGGCTCTGCCTGCTGAGCTAGGA
>NW_003852959.1:12753-13581 GCF_000181295.1 Otolemur garnettii
TCTTCAAAAACAGCCTGGAGTCCCAGCTACGTGGGAGGCTGAGGCAAGAGAATCAGTTAAGCACAAGAGTTTGAGCTTCCTGTGCGCTGTGAAACTATAGCACTCTACTGAGGGTGACAAAGTGAGACTCTGACTCAAAATTTGTTTTAAAAAATTGAATAATTTATACAGTCATAGAAATGGTTTTGTTGCTCTTATTTACTAGATGTGATTTCCCAATGCACTGATGTAAAAAGATAGAATATTTAAACTAAGTTATCCAGTGAGAGATGTATTTACAGCAATGAAAATGAGACAGAGGCCATCACACCTATGTGAATCAGTGAGAATGTTTTCACTGATAAACTATTTATAGCCGATGTGTATTCACTACAAATATTTGTATCTGCCAAAGTAGTACCACTTTAAGTAGTGAGTTTTATCTTATATCTAAACTAGATACAAGCATATGTTTAAACTGCAAGGTGTTTACTTGCCAAAGAATCTGTTTCAATATAGTGATTTAACTTCTGATTATTTATAGATTGTATAAATTTTAGAATCAATTTCTCCTTAAGGTGGGTCAGTTTTTTAACTCTTGTGCACATAAAATGGAATTGAAGTTTATTATGCCTTTTTTCTTTTTTCAAATTTTAAGTTCAAGCTTCATATGGTACCTGCATCCTGTTCAAAGAATTATAGTCTAAAGGTTTCAAACTGTATTGTGTTCTCTACAAGTAAGGGTAACAAAATCAAAGCTAATTAAAATCACAAGCTTCAGTGAAAACTTAACGTCCAAATCTTCTGAATATTGTAATTTTACCCCTTCCAGCTTGGTTTCTTCTGGAT
>NW_003852959.1:13603-15542 GCF_000181295.1 Otolemur garnettii
CCTCTATTGTGACAGTCCCTATTTCCTCTTGTATTTTAAGTGCAAACTAACATGTAAGAGAACTTCAGCATCAAGTAATGCAAACACAAGTGTGCATTGGCTTGATTCAATTTGTTATGACCTTAGCAGTTTTCAACTGAAATGACACCATTTCCTAAATAAAGAAAACAAAGTATATTGCTGCACTTTAAAATTTTCAAGGCAGCATTTAAAAATTGCCTTGTTTTTTTTTAAAAACTCAGTTCAAAAAGATTAAAACATGCTTTTAATACAGGCATGTATATGTGTTCCTACTTTTGTATATGTACTTAGGTTTTGTACCCAATAGAAAAACTGCCTTTGAATTATGTGTAGCCCCACAGCCTCAAAATCTCCCCATTGACATTGATAAGTTAACTAACACAAATGATTTTCTACAGTTACTATAAAATACTGATTGGCTCTGTCCTTCATTAAAACTCATGACAAGAGACTTTGAGACCCTTTTGGACATTCTTTTCATTCTTTCCTTTTTTATTTTCCTTTTTTTTTTTTGAGACAGAGCCTTGCTATGTTGCCCTCAGTGGTGTGTCATGATATCACAGCTCACAGCAACCTCAAACACTTGGGCTTAAGCAATTCTCTTTCCTGAGCCTCCCAAGTAGGCGCGATTAGAGGTGCCTGCCACAATGCCCCGCTATTTTCTGTTGTTTAGCAGGCTCGGGCCAGGTTCGAACCCACCAGCCCTGGTGTATGTGGCTAGCGCCCTATCCACTCACATACAGGCACTGAGCCCCCTTTGTACATTCTTATAGGAACAGCTAATACTTACTCGTCTCATTCTTTAACACCTGCTGCAACAGAAGCTCTAAACAAGGTCAACCACACTTTGCAAAACACACAGCTCACTAATCTTTCCTACTACTCATACGCCTATTACTTTGCTTTGACAACCTCTTGGTGCATTTTAGTACAACACCAAAACAGGATTTAACTCTCCCTATTATAAAATAGCTAATGCATTAATTTAAAAGGGAATACAATGCTTTGGCAGCTCCTAGGCACGGGTCCTACCTGTTTGGGAAACTTCTTCATGGTGGCAAATTACATCTCATAATTTTACTGGGTATTGCAACCATAGTTGTTAAGGATAGAATATTTTCTGAAAAGGTAGCTTACACCTCACCTCACTGAGTTGAGTTACATGCTGTCATTATCTCATTTTCTCTTTTTTCTCAAACTTCACAGGAACAAATTAAGGAAGGGGGAGATATACGCCCAAAACACCTCATAACCTTCTCTCTCATGCCCTTTTACTTTGAAATTTTTAAATATTGATATCCAGGGACATACAACATCACAGTGAAATTGGAATGCACCTACATCTAAACATACTGAGGTGCTATTGGAGGACCCACTGAGTAGTACTGAGCCAAGGCATGACCGTGTTCTAATGTGGGGGAGAGGATATGTTTGTGTTTTTCCTAGAGCAACTGACATCCCTCACTGGCTCCCAGAATAGTAGGTCAGACATGGACCCAGAGAAATGCCATCAATGAAGAAGCTGAGATTGACACCCCACATGATCTACCACCAAGCCAACACATTGCAGAAAGCAAAGCCCCTGACCTGGGACAAGTGAAGAAGCTGACACATGAGGGAGTTGATTTTGTGCAATGTTGTGGTGAATCAGTCACCCCCAAAAAAACTATTCACAGCTATGATAGCTTTTGTTTCTTCTTATTCGTCTGCAAAGTCAGAGTCAAGCAACTTCTCCAAGTAAAATCATATGTTCATAAGTTGGCACTAACTAATTGGCACTAAGAAATGAAAAGGGAGGAGATACGGAGTTCAGACTGTGAGCTGAGAAGACCCCCAGAGCCTGGGAGGGACATTCAAGGAATGACCCCTAAGCTGCTTCTCTTCCCTTTCTGAAAAACAATAGTCCTTTCTCCTTGCT
>NW_003852959.1:15971-20252 GCF_000181295.1 Otolemur garnettii
GGTTTGTTTACACTTCACGAAGGCTAGTGAAACCCACACAGACAGCAAAGCTTGAGTTTTCATTGAGAATGGACAGTAAGGTTCTGCCCTCTTAATTAAAGAATCATGTTTGCCAAAGGGCCACACTTGCCCATGTCACACTCAACAATACACTTTGCTGTAGTGGGAGGCACAGGGAAGGAGGCAGGACCTACACCCTCTAATGTACAAAGCCTGTCAAAACATGGGCATGAGGTTCCCTCACCCTTAGCCCTTGTAAGAGCCTTTACCTGGTGTCTCTGTCCCCAGCTCTTTCCCATCTAAAACAACAAGCTCCCGATGGAACAATCACATGCAATGTTATTCCATCTTTCCTGATACAAAAGCCTGTCACCTTTCTGAGCCTCTGACCCTACAATTCTTCTTGCTGAAGAACAGACTATCAAACTGCCTGGGGATCCAGCCTTGAAATCCATTATGCCAAGATGTTTTGTTCCATCTCTTTAGGAGCACTGTCATCAGCAGTTATTTCTACTTTTTACTACGCAAGGCTCCTGGATATACCCTGGATTGACTCATTGTCCAGAAAATGCATAGATCATGGAAGGTGGGGTAACTAGTCTTTCTTGAAGCACCAGAAACTTTCTTAAAAAGCCTTCTCACAGGTCTGGTGCAGTGACTGATGCCTGTAATCCCAGCATGTTGAGAGGCCAAGGGGGATGGTTTGCCTGAGCTCAGGACTTGTAGAGCAGTCTGAACAACAGTAAGACCCTCTCTACAAATACATGAAAACAAGCGCAATTTATGTGCCAGGTGACTGTGGTCTCAGGTACTTGGGGGGTGGGACTGAAGCAAGAGGATTGTTACAATCCCATAATTAGTGGTTAAGGTGAGCTATGTCACCATGGCATTCTAGCCTGGGGCAACAGAGACTTTGTCTCAGAAATAAAAAACACACAGCTTCGCATACGACCTCATTAATACCATAGAATTCACGGCCAGTGGAACCTGGACCTGAATTCCCTCCAATACTATGCTGGCTCTGTTAAAATGGGAAAGTAATTACATGGTCTGTAATCATTAGTGTCCTCTGTGAAATGAGAAGATTAGAATGCTATTTAGCTAGCATCACTTTTAGAGAATGAGGTAAGAGCCCAAGGAAAGGAACTGAGCACAGTTCTCTGGTTCAGTCAAATTAGTTCCAGTGACAGCTGTGTTTGACTTCTTGTGGTATCATCACCACCACCATCAGCATCATTATCCCTACCATCAGCATCATTGCCAGTAGACGAAGGTACTTCACAAAATGACCACTGTTGTCCAAGTTACATGACTAGATACATGTCACAGGGAACCCCTTTTAATAAGGAAAACACTAAGTTGCATTTGATTCAATGGCACATGTCCCTACCTGTGCCTAGGCCTTATGTTTAAGCATAGACTGTGACACATGGAAAAGACAGGAGTTGACATTTCAGGGGAGAGATACAAGTCAGTAATGCCCAGGGGTAACAATATGCCTCTTCCTTACCTGTAAAA
Organism: Otolemur garnettii; assembly: GCF_000181295.1. Taxonomy (NCBI): domain Eukaryota; kingdom Metazoa; phylum Chordata; class Mammalia; order Primates; family Galagidae; genus Otolemur; species Otolemur garnettii. The sequence goes on from NW_003852959.1 coordinate 17,490, forward strand.
ATAACAAAGGATATCAAAAATAACAAATTTCTTACTGAAAATCTCACCTTGTCTTGGTAAAGATCATTGACAAGAATCCCAATTTAAGACGTGAGTACTGCCATGAAAAAGTCTCCATGGAAATGACACCAAATGATACAGTGTAGGTAAGTCTAGCTATGGAGATCATTAGTGAACTAAATTTCATTATGATCTCCAGAAATCTCTGAGATCGTGTATGACTATATAGTAACTCCATAATGTGAAGTTATTTTACAACCAAAGGAGCATAACAACCCATAGGTATATGTTCCCATGGAGTTTCAGTCTGGCCTTGCCTTGATTTCCACATGAGAATTCACTCTCTTCAGACCCCTTATATAAGGAAGATGCATGAGAAAGGTCTTTAAGGCAAATTGGAGTGTGACATCAAATACTGTGCACCAAGAATATGAAGCATGTTACCATTCCCAAGGCGCGCACACATCCACTGACTACATTCAACAAGAGACTGAATGACAAGGCTGGCCTAGGAACGAACTCCTTCAAAAGATCCAAGAAACCAAAAGTACTGTGTGAAATTCCCAGGAGGGCCACCTTCTCTAACATTCAGGTCCTGAATCCTTGAGACTGCCATCAATTATGGAGATACCTTTCGGCATCCCCTACCTTTTGGATTCTTCTGAAATGCCACAGTGCAATTATCTACCAAACTATGCCTTTCTGATTTACCCCACAGCCCCTTATCCAACAACAAACCAAGTGAGAAAAATGAAAACGAAGGAGACCCAAGATGAGTGTGTCATCACAGAGAAGAGCACCAAATATGACACTAAGTGTGGAACAGGGAGGAAGTATCACAGGGACCTGAAGTTTCACCAGTGCTTGTGAAGAAGAAATAACCCAACCTTGGCCATCATCATAACAACTGGTAAACAAACCCAGGTTTGGGCAATTTTTTTCCATGTATATCAGAGCTCAGCTTTCCATTGGGTGGGAAATAAAAAGGACTGCCACCTTCCAAGGCTTTAAAAGTAATTGAAACAACTACAGGGATAAATCTGAAAGTATAGACAACAATGTGCTGGATAAAAGGGAGATACTTAAGGGTCTAGTCCCAAGATACGTGGAATTTGACTTAAGGTATGTGAACTTCAGGATCTGTGATGCCACCTTCTCCATGACATTTGTGCCCATAGCAAAGTAGAGGAAGCAGACAGACCCACTAAGAGTAAAAGTTAGAAGTTTCTGGGAGAACAAGTTAAAATAGTGCCTATTGCTACTTAGCATGTCACGTCCCCTTTTCACATTGTCAAATGTCTTCCCTCAAATTTCAATGAATAAATCACTACACAGGAAAGAAATGTCTACACAGTCAAACAAAGGGAAGAGACCTTTCTGGCAATGCTAGTTAGAAGGAAGACTTCAGTGTGAACAGTTAACAAGTAGTAGAGATCTGATCCATGTCAGGGACTCAGCCATGTCATCCTCTACATATGGTATTTGGGCTGGTCAGATCAGAACCAGGTGGATCAGGAGATGGAAAAGCCTTAGGTCCTGGGCTGAGTCTTCCTTCACAGCATTGTTAAGAGTTGTGGTTTCCAAGGAGATACTCTAGTAACCCCTGAGAAAGCTTGCTGTCCATGCAAAACACAACAACCATTTAAATTATATATATAGATAGAAGATAGATAGATAGGTAGATAGATAGGATAGATAGATAGATAGAGACAGAGTCTCACTATGTCAACCTCAACAGAGTGCAATCGCATCACAGCTCACAGCAACCTCAAACTTTTGGGCTTAAGTGATTCTCTTACCTTAGCCTCCAAAGTAGCTGGGATGACAGGCACCCGCCACAATGCTTGGCTATTTTTTTCTGTTATTGTTGCAGTTGTCATTGTAGTTCAGCAGGCCCAGGTTGGGTCCAAACTCTCCAGCTTTGGTGTATGTGGCCAGCGCCCTACTCTGGTGCCCTACTCACTGAGATACCAGCACAGAGGCACATTTAAATAATATTATTGCCGAGTCTATAGAGCGTGGGTGAGAATCACACTTGCTTTCCAATGAGTGCATCATGTGACACTATAATTCCCATTGTGCAAATGAGGAAACTGAGACTCATATATGATAGTGAGAAAGGGCCATGGGACCTAGACAGTGGTCACTGTGAAAGAGACAGGGTGTGTGTGTTCTCACCAATATCTGCAAAGGAAAGAACAGGCCAACAATGCATGACAGGGTCAAGATTTAAAGCACTGACTTATGCATTACTTGCATTGTCAATCTCTTTCTCCAAGACATTGCGTCAATAAAGCCCTGCCCTCCATGGTAGAGGGGGACTGATAGACTACCACTGTGAACCAGCTACTTCATTTGCAGATGCCAAATTGTCCCTTATGATAGCTCTATGGGGCTAGACATCACCTTCAGACCAGTGTTCTTCCATCACAAAGAGGAAGGCATCTGAACAGCATCCCATAATCCCCACATTCCTGCAGTTGACTTTGACCATACATTCCAGGGCTTCCTGCTAATGCTTGTTACTGAAAAAGGCTCCAGGCAGGGTTAAAAGAAGAAATCCAGAAGGTCAAATGGGAAAATCAGGGTTTTTTGAAATGGTAATATTCCAAAAATTTCAATTTGTCTATCAAAGAGCACCCCCAGTGAATAGAGGAACACTACTGGTGCCTGGGAAAGATTTCAGTCCCTAGCAGAGTCTATATCACTAAGCTAATTAGCAGTGGCCATGGACAGACCTTAACATTTCCTGGTAGTTGCCAA
>NW_003852959.1:20272-21569 GCF_000181295.1 Otolemur garnettii
CTGCTGCAACAGAAGCTCTAAACAAGGTCAACCACACTTTGCAAAACACACAGCTCACTAATCTTTCCTACTCCTCATACGCCTATTACTTTGCTTTAACAACATCTTGGTGCATTTTAGTACAACACCAAAACAGGTTTTAACTCCCTATTATAAAATAGCTAATGCATTAATTTAAAAGGGAATACAATGCTTTGGCAGCGCCTAGGCACGGGTCCTACTTGTTTGGGAAACTTCCCACCACAGATCCTAAAGGAGAGGGTGACTGTACACACCTGCAAGGATATGGGTTGGCAGCCTAGCACCAATGAGGACACACATACAAACTTATAAGATAGGTGGCTGGCACACAGGTCTTACTCCCCTTATTTTCAGAAGAGCTTCTGAAAATACCAGTGTGGGCTGAGTACATAATTATGCAGCCTGTGCCAGGTAGGCCAAATGAGTGAAAGACAATGTGAAACAGAGAAGGCATGAACGGTACCACAAGACCAGATGGCAGTGCTGTACAAAGGGCCCACTGCACCTTTCACAGGGACCCATAGGTCATCCCGGGGCAGGTGAATAGGAGGAATCTGTTTCAGACAATTCTTGTCCTGCCCAGAATCTCCCTTGACCACACACGTCTTCACTAGTGTGATTTTTTCCCATGGAAGAACACGTGGAAATAGGACGTAACACTACATTGAAAAGAAAACTGTATATTAAATACACAATTGTGCTTCAAAGATAAAACTGTGCAACATGACCTGCAAATGTAATTCGTTCCCAGATAGCTAAAGGCACTCAATTTGATCGTGAATATCTTTATTTATAAATGGCAAATTTCCCACAATTTTCAAAGGAAATGTATGCAAAAGATTAGAGACCAGATTGTTCTGTGTAATATGATATGGGGCATGTAATTAGTTGGAATAATAAATGTGCAGTGTGACAGGTGACCCGTAATTCTGGGCCTTCACTGCCATAAAAACAAACACTGGGTCAGTCACTGGTTGTGGTTTTACAATGAAAATGCCACCAGATGTTCTTCAGTTGGCTACATCTCTGAAATGACATACACAAAAACTATAAGCTCCACCAATACAAAGATAATAAAATAAGTCGATGGTAAAATAAAGTGAGAGTCTGGGGGTACGTTGAAACCGAAACTGCTGTAAAGCAGGAGACGCAAAGCCGATTACAACCTATCTTAGGTGTACATTGAAAGTAACGAAAAATGTTTTTACTCAAACCAATTAAAAGGGCCAGAACCACATGTAATTGAACAAAATGATACCAAACACTCGATTCTCTG
>NW_003852960.1:0-1664 GCF_000181295.1 Otolemur garnettii
TTTCTCAGTCTGATCTTAAACTCCTAGCTTCAAGTGATTGTCCAACCTTGGCCTCTCAAAATGCTGGAATTACAGGCAAGAACCACTGTGCCTGGACAACATACAGTATTAAAATTGAATTTATTGTAGTATTTAAAAGTGGACTAAATATTAAAATTCCCCATTTATGTAACTTAGCCATTAACCCTACACAAAGCTGATAAATGGCAGATGGTGATATCTCCACTTATTTCTGTGATAACCAGAAGAAAATAACTCTACTAGCAATTCCTGAAATAGAATGAAACACAATGAGCTTTATGGCCATCTTCCAAAATCTAATTAATATGAAATGTTGAAAACATCTTAGCTTTTCTAAGATTATAATTTTAAATAGTCATAAACTTTATGAACATACTAAAGTATCTCCACACTTACTAGAACAAAGAAATAACACAAAAATCATTTGACTCAAATATGCCAAAATTTATAAAAGTACTCTGAAATACCTATACATTTATTACCTGCTAAGATTCATGAAATTTAGCCTTTTATCTAGAAGTTACTGTATTTAATTGTAATTCCTGGAGACATGACTAAAAGTTTGAAAAACGAGTTCTCTTAATACTACATTGAAAAAATCCTGCCTCTTTCAACCACACAAGTCTTGAACACTCACTGTTTAACAGAGCTGAGAAACAGATACTCACCTAGCAGAGTCCTGAAATTATTCTGTGTATGTGAATTGTGGTTTCTAAGACATGGATATAAGGAAAGGATGCCATAAGTTTATCTCCCTCCAGGCCCCTAATTTTCATGCCACCTGTAGAAGCAGTAGAGACCTGGCCTTGGGATTGTTAAAAATAGGAGCCCCTAAAGGGAAAACTGAACTTCCCTAATTCCTGGAGAACACTGGAGTGGAAACAGCTGAGTTCCCAAGTTTTCTGTTCACGAGCTTGTTTTTGTACTTAACCTTGTCCTGGAGGGCTGTATATACTCAGTCATTGTCAGTAAAAAGTCAAATACAGGCATGACCTCATTCTACTGCACTTCACTTTATTGTTCTTTGAAGAGACTGAATTTTTACAAACTGAATTTTTACAACCTTGCCTCTAGTAAATCTATCAGCACCATTTTTCCAATGGCATGTGCTCAGTGCATGTCTCTATGTCAAATTTTGGCAATTCTGAAAATACTTCTAACTTTGTCATTATCATATGTGCTATGGAGATCGGTAATCTTTGATGTTATTATTATAATTGTTTTGGGGCCATGCATCTTGCTCATATAAGTCAATGAACTTAACTGCTATATGTTGTGTTTGTTCTGCTTTATTGACCAGACATATCCCCCATCTCTCCTTCGGTTTCCATATTCCCTGAGACACAAAAATACTAAAATTAGGCCAATTAATATCCCCCACAAAGGCATCTAAATGTTCAAGTAAAAGAAAGAGTTACACGTGTCCCCTTTTAGGTTGAAGCTAGAAATGAGTAAGCTAAGAGAGGAAATTAGGTAAAAAGCCAAGACAGGTCAAAAGCTAGGCCTCTGGGCTCGGCGCCTATAGCTCAACCGGCTAAGGCACCAGTCATGTACACCTAAGGTAGCGGGTTCAAATCCCCAGCCTGGACCCACCAAACAACAATGACGGCTGCAACAAAAAATAGCCGGGTGTTGTGGTGGGC
>NW_003852960.1:4563-6380 GCF_000181295.1 Otolemur garnettii
AAGCTTCTAAACGTACAGATCACACTCAAGTAAGACAAATTATTCTCTGGCCTTTGTGTAACCTGTACCTGCCCCACCTTCATTCAGCTCTTTTATGCTGGAGGAACTAGAAGCTTCATGAGATGTGAGAGGAGTTAGCAGACCTGGGATGGAGGGTAAGAGCAGTGCAATCACAAGACAATTTAATTCACCTGAATTCTATGTGCAGGCAGCATTCTGGAATGCTTGTTTGAAGGGCTTCTTGTGAGATCAAATAAGACTGTTTCCTGCCTAAACCCAGTGAGTCTAGGTCATTCCATAAACCAGTTACAAAGGCATATGTGACTGTGTATAATATAGCCACCTTTAGTCAAATGTTTAATAGCTATTTTGAAAAAGTACTTATTTGTATGAATTAGGCACTGCCGAGAAAACACTGTAGATTATTATCTACTTAGAAAATTCTTAAAGAAGGACATATAAAGACATTTGCTACCTCTTGTGGCCTGAAATACTCGAAGGGGTCAGTTAGTTAAGGCAATTGAGGAGAACTCCCGGGGAAATCCCAGTTGGCCTTATTCTGCAGCCACATGGAGTTCATTCTGGGAGTCAAATCAGCATGAGGGTCAGGTCAGTATAAGATGAAGTGTGTCAGGCTCCTGAGCCTGTAAGACAGCTAAGCAGGCTCCAGTTTGGAAATGTTTTAAATTGTGAATCAGAAAACCACCTGATTATTTCTGAAACTCTACGGAACATGGTTTACTATTTTAGGGTGCCCATATTGCCTGACCTGCCTGTACAAGAAGCACCAGCCTCATTGGCTCACAGGAGGATAAAGCAGCTCCCTCTTAATGCTCTGTCTAGTGACATCTTTACCTCACCTTCTCAGTAGTTATTCTAGTTTCTTCCTATCACTTGCCAGGTCTCCTAAATGCACTATGATGAACTAAGAATCTTTTATCACTCCATTAAAAAAAAATTTTTTTTTGAGACAGCATGTCAAGCTGTCCTCCCATAGGTAGAATGCTGTGGTGTCACAGCTCACAGCAACCTCAAACTTTTGAGCTTAAGCAATTCTCTTGCCTCAGCCTCCCAAGCAGCTGGGACTATAGGTGCTGGCCACAACACCCGGCATTTTTTTCTTTTTTTTTGCCATCAGCCCTTTAATGAGTGATCCTGTGTACCTAGCACCTGGGTTGTGGAGCCACAACCACCAGGGCTCTGTCCTCATGGAGTTGTTTCCTGTGACTCTGCCTAAACACACCCTGAACCCAGGCCCACAGTGGCCTGGGGCTACTCTAGGAAATCTAGACCCACCTGGATGGACTGGCTGCCCATAAAATAACAAACAAAAAAATTACTTCCAAAGGGGAAGGCATAGCAAAAACAAAAACAAAGAAATAAAAAGAAATCAAAACTTGGCCATGAGGACAACCTTCACAAAGAGGAATAAATCCCAAGTGGCACCTATCCTGAAAGCATTGAGCAAACATACTAAACAAACAAACGAAACAAAGAAAAGCCTTTAAAAAAATTCTGAGCAAAATTTCAGCCTTTCATTGTCATGAGCCATGGGGTCTCCTGCTGGGCCTACAGTGCTTTGGGTTTCTGTGTGGCAGAGGGGTGGGCACACTGTAGTGCCCACTCACGTTAGCTGTGCCACACTGTGCCCGGCAGGCTCTTGCTTCCTCCACAGGAGTCGCTGCACCCACAGACTTGTGACAAGTGGCCAACAGTGCCTGTTTCTCCCATGGCTCTGGCCAGTGAAATCCACAAGGGTAGGTGCAAGCAAGGACATCCTTATTCTGGGGCCTTTGAACATGGTTATCACTCTATGG
>NW_003852960.1:7228-9613 GCF_000181295.1 Otolemur garnettii
CCCGCCACAACACCCAGCTATTTTTTGCTGTTTGCAGCCATCATTGTTGTTTGGGGCCCCGGCGCTGGATTCGAACCTGCCACCTTAGGTGTATGTGGCTGGCACCTTAGCTGCTTGAGCCACAGGCGCCGAGCCAATCCTGAAATATCTGAACCAAATGTATGCATGTGAAAATGTTGCATCTTTGAGCCTCGTGTTGGGCCCAGGCAGGCCTGCCCTGCTCAGCCCTTCCTAGGCTTTGCAGATAACAGACATGTGTCTCTAGATTAGTTAATCACTTTCAAGTTGTGGAGGGTCTGCAAATACTCCATGCTTATTCTTTAATGTTAACGTGGGGACAGTGCCATCAGCTGGCGCTAACAGCATAGTAAGAAATTATATTCCCAGAACCATTAGATGGGAGTGTTTTGCAACCATTAGAGGTAATTAAGCTGGAGTTTGAGAGGGGTGGGGTGGGGTGGAAAAGAGGCTTGATTAGCCCTAACTTGGGCCTCCCTTCCAGGACCTAACCTTGATCAGAGTCCTTTCAACCTCAGTGCTGGGACAGGGAAAAGCCACAGTCAATAAGCACCTCTGAGCCTGGTCTCTATATAACAGTTGATGAAAATCTATTCTTTCTGTTAACTGCACAGTGTGAATACAGTAAGATTTATGTGTCAATGTTCCTTGGTTCTCTGTGTGGCTCCTTAAACAAATTCATTTTTTCCAACAAATATGTACTGAATATCTAGCATGCAGTGAATACTGATCTAGGTGTTGTGTACACACTAAGAGTACAGCCCCTTTCCCTCACTGGGCTCACATTCTGGCAGGGGACGAGTTCACAGGCAGTAGGGAGTACAGCTACCTGGCTTAGGTCATCCTCCTTCCAGCTCCTGACTCCTGTAAATTTTGTCTTCTCCATTTCATAGAACAAACTATATCAGGAAAGTGAGGCCTGATTTAAGTACAGGGCCAGCTCCCCCTGCATTGTCATAGGCTTTTTTTTTTTTTTGGTTGTTTTTTTATTTGTTTGTTTTTGTTTTTGTTTTTGAGATAGAGTCTTACTTTGTTGCCCTCGGTAGAGTGCCATGACGTCATAACTCAGAGGAACCTCTAACTCTGGGGCATTAGTGATCCTCTTGCCTCAGCCTCTCAAGTAGCTGAATGAAACAAAAATAAAATTTTCTTGCCATGGCTCAGCATCCGTTGCTCAGTGGTTAGGGCGCTAACCACATACACAGGGGCTGGTGGGTTCAAACCCAGCCCAGGCCAGTCAAATGACAACTACAACGACAACAACAAAATAAAGCTGAGAGTTGTGTCAGGTGTCTGTAGTCCCAGCTACTTGGGAGGCTGAGGCAAGAGAATCACTTGAACACAAGGGTTTGAGGATGCTGTGAGCTATGATGCATGCACTCTACCAGGAGTGACAAAGTGAGACTCTGTCTCAATAAAAATAAATTAAATTAAATTAAAATAAAATCCTAGCTGAAAGAGGATTCTCAAGCCCCTGTGGGGCCCAAGACTGAGGTAAGGGTTTGGCTCCCGTAGCATAGGGGTTACGGTGCCAGCCACATACACCGAGGGTGGCAGGTTCGAACCCGGCCTGGGCCAGCTAAACAACAATAAGAACTGCAACAACAACAAAAAATACCCAGGCGTTTTGGCAGGAGCCTGTAGTCCCAGCTACTTGGGAACCTGAGGCAAGAGAATCGCTTAAGCCCAAGAGTTTGAGGTTGCTGTGAGCTGTGATGCCATGGCACTCTACTGAGGGTGACATAGTGAGACTGTCTCAAAAAAAAGAAAAAGACTGAGGTAAGGAGCTACCCAGAGAATGTGCAGCATTGCTGAGCCAGGCACAGTGCCTCATGCCTAGAGTCCCAGTACTCTGAGAAGCCTAGGTGGTAGGATTGCTTGAGGTCAGGAGCTGAAGCTGCAGTGAGTGATCAGTCCACTGCACTTCATCCTGGGAGACAGTGAGACCCTATCTCAAAAATAATAACTTATTATGTTAAGTGCTGGAACTTAAGTGAAGCTTCAAAGACTTTTGAGCTCTAAATAGCTGTAGAGTCTCACAGGCTTTTGAGCCTTGAGCCAGCCATTCACAGGGCATAGCCCCCTGAGGTCTCTGTCCAGCTCTAGGGCCACCACCTACACCACTTCCAACCCAACAGCAGGACTTAGGGATAAGCAGGGTAGGGGTGTAGAGGTGGAGAGAACTGGTGCTTTCATGTACCTCCAAAACGAAACTAGTGATCCTGCTCCTGGGGTTGAGGGAGCAGCCATGCCACTAACTGCCAGCCTCTACAGGGAGGAGCCTGTACACCCTAAAGGAAGGTCAGTGATACAACTGTCCCTCCCTAACATGAGCATTTCAGCTGCACCCCAAACACATTTTGAGAC
>NW_003852960.1:10854-11127 GCF_000181295.1 Otolemur garnettii
AACCCTGGAGGTTAAAAAGCAAAACCATCTAGCCAGTTGTTATGGCAGGCACCTGTAGTCCCAGCTTCTCAGGAGGCTGAGGCAAGAGAATCTCTTGAACTCAAGAGTTTGAGGTTGCTGTGTGCTATGACACCACAGCACTCTACCTGGGACAACAAAGTCAGACTCTGTCTCAAAAAAAAAAAAAGGTCAGGGGAAGTGGCTTACACCTATAATCCCAGCACTTGGGAGACCAAGGTGGGTGGATTGCCTGAGCTCGCAGGTTCAAGACCA
>NW_003852960.1:11800-15393 GCF_000181295.1 Otolemur garnettii
CACCCTCATAGAGTGGGGTGACACAGCTCACAGCAGCCTCAAACTCTTGGACTTAAGCAATTCTCTTGCCTCAGCCTCCCAAGTAGCTGGGAATACAGGCGCCCCCCACAATACCTGGCTATTTTGTTGTTGTTGTTGTTGTTGCAGTTGTTGTTATTTAGTTGGCCAGGGCTGAATTCAAACTCAGTGCATGTGGCTGACGCCCTAAGCACTGTGCTACAGTTGCTGAGCCCAAACTTGAACCCTTCTAAATGCCTTAATCTGAATGAAGCAGGATCACACTGAGACAGGTCATCTCAGAATTTCAGACTCCCCGGGAGAAGGAAAGCTGTCTAAAATAAGTAGGAGAATGGCAGCAGTTTCATAGTGACAATACAGGGCTCTGGAAGACAAAGAAGGAACACAGTGCTGTGAAGGGAAAATTCACAGCAGCCAAATTATGGATAATTTTGGAAATGTAAGACAATAAAGTTTTAGTTGTCACATTCTCTTTCTCGGGAAAATAAGAGAAAATGGTACACAGCAAAAGAAGGCATAATATTCCCCATTTGATCTGTGTTAGGACCACTTGTCCCCGATGGGACCTGAATCACAGAGGATGTTTCTCTATTAAAAAGGGAGCCCATGAAGAATCAGACAGCCGGCTGTGCTGTGAGACTCTCTTCAGCACTGCTGCTGCTCCTCCAGGAAAGAAGAATCACGTTCTCTCAGCACTGCAGTTTGTGTGGACAGAAGACTCTGCATCTAAAAAAAAATTCCAATTAGGCTCAGCACCTGTGGCTCAAGTGGCTAAGGCGCCCACCACATACACCTAAGGTGACAGGTTCAAATCCAGCCTGGGCTCACCAAACAACAATGATGGCTGCAACAAAAAATAGCCAGGCATTGTGGCGGGCGCCTGTGGTCCCAGCTACTTGGGAGGCAGAGGCAGGAGACTCGTTTCAGCCCAGGAATTGGAGGTTGCTGTGAGCTGTGATGCCATGGCACTCTACCGAAGGGGACAGCTTGAGGCACTGTCTCAAAAAAAAGAAAAAAGAAAAAAAATTCCAAGTATAGGACCTGAAAGTTATTTCCCTGTTTAGGTCAGTTACTGACATGTGTATGTGTTTATGTACCTATGCATGTGTATAGCATGCATATATATGTGGTTCTTGTATTACTTTGACTTTGATTTACATTTTTCTAATAAATAACAATGTTAATCATTTATTCTCGTGCTTCCTGGCTATCTATTAGTTCATTTCCTTGAGGAAATATCAGCATTCAGATTCTGTCCCCATTTTTTCTTTTTCTTTTCTTTTCTTTTCTTTTCTCTTTCTTTCTTTCTTTCTTTCTTTCTTTCTTTCTTTCTTTCTTTCTTTCTTTCTTTCTTTCTAGACAGAGTCTCTCTTTGTTGCCCTCTGTAGAGTGCTGGGGCATAATAGCTCACAGCAACCTCGAGCTCTTGGGCTCAAGTGATTCTTTTATCTCAGCCTCCCAAGAAGCTGAGACTACAGGTGCCAACCAGAATGCCTAGCTAGGTTTTCTATTTTTAGTAGAGATAGGGTCTCACTCTTGCTCAGACTGATCTCCAACTTCTGAGCTCAAGCAATCCACCCACCTTGGCCCCTCAAAGTACCATGATTACGGGCTTGAGCCACTGCACCCATCCCCCAGTTTAATTCTTAATAGGCAAAGGAAGGAACAGGGGATCTCGTTAGACCACATCTCTTGCCACCCTTGAACCCACACATCATGCCAAAAACCTCCTTTGGTGACACTCCAGTCATCACCACACAACCTGGGAGAGACACAGGTCTGCTGGTGCAGTTACACAGAATCCGGTCTACAACCAACCTCACCATGCAGGAAAAGAATAGGGCACTGGGCTACCAGCTACCCAGTTTTCTTGGGAAAGAATCTGTGGGGCTTGAGATGGCACAGGAAATGAGATGGCCACAGGGGATGGGAGCCAAGAGCAGAAAAGGTGGTGAAAGTGGGAGGATCTCAGAAAGTAAGATGAATGTAAAAAAGGGGATAATCAGGTTTCCTGAGTAAATACTGGGGCAGACTCAGGAGAGATGCAAGATTGTAAATGATAGAATTTAGCAACTGAATGTGATAGATTTGAAAAGTAGAAGCATTCCCAGATTTCTGTTGTAAGTGAATTATTGAGTGGATGACAGTACTATTTCTGAAGATAGAGAATGTGGAAAATGGAGAGGAGTCTGCTTTTGAATGTCTTGAGTGTATGATACCCACAGAAGGTTCATGCTGAAACTTTCAGTAAGCAGTGGAATGTAAAGATCTGTTCTCAGAAGTGTGTAGCCAGATGGAGATTCCAATTTGAGAGTCACTGGAGAATTAGGGATGTGGTAGGAATTATCTAGTAAGCTTTCATAGCCTGGGAAGAACCAAAGTCAGACTGTAGGGAAACTGTATTTTTTTTTTTTTGAGACAGAGCCTCAAGCTATTCCCCTGGGTAGAGTGCCATGGCATCACAGCTCACAGCAACCTCCAACTCCTGGGCTCAAGTGAGTCTCCTGCATCCACCTCCCAAATAGCTGGGACCACAGGCGCCCGCCACAATGCCCGGCCATTTTTTGGTTTCAGCCATCATCGTTGTTTGGTGGGCCCAGGCTGGGGATTCAAACCCGCCACCTTAGGTGTATGTTGCTGGTGCCTTAGCCGCTTGAGCCACAGGCGCCAAGCCAGGCAAACTGTATTTAAGGGACTAGAAGAAGAGAATTTTTGAAAGAAACAGAGGAATGAAGCACGGAGGAAGGGCATGAGGTAAAGGAAGAAGGAAGTGGTTAGCTCTGTTTAGATGTGGAGTACAAGCTGCCACGGAACTGCCTCTGCCTCAATTTCTTCATCCTTAAAACTGGAGACAGGAGTATACAAATTGGCTAGAATTCTACTTAAGACAAATTTGGGAATTATATTTGTTCTTCATGAGGATTTTCATTTTTCAAGTGTCCTTCTGATCTTGGCATGATGGTTAAAAAGGTAAATTTTCAACGTTTGTGGGGGGGTTATTTCTTGTCTTTTGAGACATAGCCTCACTCTTTTCCTCTGCATAGAGTTCTGTGGCTTCATAGCTCACAGCAACTTCAAACTCTTGGGCTCAAACGATCTTCTTGCCTCAGTCTCCCAGGTAGCTGGGACTACAGGTGCCCACCATAATGCCTGGCTCATTTTTCTCTTTTCTTTTTTGGAAAGGGGGTCTTGCTTTTGCTCAGGCTGGTCTTAAACTCCTGAGCTCAGGCAGACCACTCGCCTCAGCCTCCCAGAATGCTAGGATTATAGGCATGAGTCACTGCACTCAGCCTATCAATGTCTTTTAGACCAAGACAGTATAGTATATTTTACCCATACAAAAATTTACTCCTGGTATTTAACTAAAAATGATTAAGAAAATGTGCCCTACTAATTCACTTTATAGCAGGGCTTTGTATTACAGAAGAAATTCCCTTCTATTCTAATTTTGCTGCTTAAAATTTCAGTCATCTGATCTTTGGACATTAATAAATAATTATCTTTTTTAATTGATATACAATAGTTGTACATATTTTGGATGTACATGTGATATTTTGATACAAGCATACAGTGTT
>NW_003852960.1:17193-21198 GCF_000181295.1 Otolemur garnettii
AAACTTCATAATGCTGCCTAGACGGAGGGCACTAAGTATATGGTGAGAATGTAAAGAGAACTAGTGTTGCTACTTTTGAGAATCTTGCATTCCAATAGCGTAGGTGAGGAAACAGAGATACGCAAATGCCAATAAGAAAGTGGTAAGGGGCTTAAAGGAGGGTGCAAGCAGTAGTGACTGCCCCTGCAGTGCCAGATACAAGAGCATTTCAAACTGGAATACACTAGTGGAATTAGTTGATGCAGATAACTTTTTATTTTTAGATTAGATAGAGGATATAGGGGATTTTATTTCAGTTTATTACTTCAGTATAAATAATCTAGAAAAAAGGTTACAAGTACATTTTCTTTGCTTATTCTCACAGGATATTGTGTACCTGTATTTAAATAGTTACCAGACATTAACCATGAAACATCTTGACTTACTCTTTTGTTAAAATTATAATCTAGGACCTTTCAGACAATGTGTTATTGTTATTGAAGTAGTTAATTGGGCTGCATAATCTGTTTTGATTATCTTGTTCCCATTAGTTGGCACATGATCTTTTTGTTGGTATTGAGATCTGTATTTCTATGAGCGCAGTTGCTTACCCACTCTTCTCCTATACCTAGATGAGTAAAAACTTTACTTCTGGCAATAGCAGGGACCATCTGTATCCAGCCTCATTTATTCTGCTCCATGGAAAATCTCTCTTAAAAGCAGACCTGGTTTCAGGCTTCGTTGTTGTAGTATGAAAGTGGATTAGGTCATATTTATGTAACATAAATAGATTTGAAGACTTTCAGAATTCCCATAGTTTGGGCAAATGATGATTCTGAGAGAATGAACAACTTCATTCACTTGTCAGCATTCAGTGCCCACAGGACTGGGGTCTTATAGTTCTCACTCAGCTTCCCTGGAGTCCTATCAAACAGTGCTCCCTGAAAACAAAGAGGCCCTTTTGGGGAGTGTGGTGGCCACTCAGCTTACTCCAAGGATGACTGCTGGAGCTCAGTAGGTTTGATAGGGCCAGTCATGCACTAGGACCTCACAAAGGTTCCCACATACAGCTTTCCCACGATGGCAGCCCCCCACCAGGAGCCAAGCCAATGGGAGGACCACCATGCCCAGCATTCAACCCCAGCCACAAGATGCTATTTGAGTTTACTTGTTGCCCCAGTGAGAAACCCAGTCTAGAATCCAAAAACTATAAGACATCCCTTTCTTAGAAAGATTCACTTGTACCTCTATAAGATAAACCTCAGAAGTGATCCCTCCAAACCCCTCCCTCCATCCATTCCACCCTCCCTTCTCCCTCCCCCCTCCCCATATTCTTAGGCTATTTGGTTATAGCTTTCATATAAAAGGTATAAATTAGTTTCATAATAGGGGTGTGTACATTGGATACTTTTTCCTCCATTTTTGTGATACTTTGCTCAGAAGAACATTCTCCAGCTCCATGTTGACCAGTTTGATGAAAGTAGTTTGGATTGCATGTGAAAACCCCACACTGTACCCCAGAAATGCATTAATGTACATAGTTACCATTCAATTAAAAAAAAAAAGAGAGACATCCCTTTCCCATTCCTAGTCCTTTGTTGGACAGCTTGCCAATCTGCTGGCTTCTACCCATACCAAGCACCAGATTTCTGTGTTGGTTTTCCTCAGCTCCAGACATCTTTGTTGGCTCCTGAAATCTCTTTCTGCTTCACTGTGCCCCTGAAGTGATGTTTCTGTGTAGATTTCCCCATCCTGAGGTGGCTGAAGTCCACTTTCACAGTCTCACCACAAGTAGTTGGTAAGGAGATGTCTCTAGACTGCCACCTGCTTCACATTATGTCATCTTCAGGCCACCCTGGGTGTTGCCTGTGCCTCAAAGGAGTAGGGTGCTGGCCCCATATACTTGGGGGAACATGTTTAAACTGGACCAGAGCCAAAAACTGAAAAATAAAATAAATAAAATAATAAAGCTGCCACCCTGGAGTTTGTTATGCTGAAAAACTATATGAAGGAGAAATGAAGATTTTTTCAGCAGATCACAGTGATGGAATTTGTCTAAACCAGACCTTCCCTGCAGGAAATACTCAGAACTGCATTATCACAGATCAGCGCAATAGATACCCACTAGTGTAAACACCCCAAATGCTAAAGCTCAGAGCTCAACATAAAACCATAGCACAAGAAGTAAAACAAAGCAACAAGATATTATTCAACAGGATGAACAGAACAGCATCCTACATATCGATTCCATCAGTCATTGTGAATTGTCTCAGAGTCACAATCTGGCTGAATGGATGGGAAATTACAAGCTAAATATCTTTTTTCTTCAGGAAACAAATTTATCCTTTAAGGACTCACATAAACTCAACATGAAGGGATGAAAAAGATATTCCATGGACAGAGAAACCCAAAGAAAGCAGGTGTAGCCATTCTCTTCTCAGATAAGATGGGCTTGAAATCAATAGTAGTAAAGAAAGACAAAGATGATCATTATATAGTGGTAAAAGAATAAATTCAACATGAAGACATAACAATTCTGAATCTGTATGCACCTAACATGGTCACATATTCATTTATGAAGCAAACCCTATCAGATCTAGGCAAAGAGATAAACAGCTTCATTGTAATCTCTAAGGACTTGAACACTTCACTGATAAAACTGGACAGATCATCCAAGCAGAATATAAATAACCACTGATCTTAAATAGGATTGTAGAACAAACTGGTCTAACAGACATTTATGGAATATTTTACCCCCAAATTCCTGAATGTAATATTCTCATCAGCACATGGAACGTTCTCCAAGACTGATCTTGGCTTATGCTATAAAATATGTCTCAACAAATAAAAAAAGTAGAAAACATACAATGTATCTTCTCAGACCACAGGGGAATAAAACTGGAAATCAACTCCAAGAGAAACACTCCATTTTACACAAAGTCATAGAAATTGAACAGGCTGCTGCTGCTGAATGATTGATTATTAGGTTGGGAATGAAATTGAGAAGCAAATCACAAGGTTCCTTTACCTGAATGTCAAAGGGCACAAAGCTCTCAAAATCTATGGGATTCAGCATAAGCATTCCTAAGAAAAGAATTCATAGCCTAATATGCCTACGTCAAAAAGACAGCAAGAGTACACATTAACAATCTAATGACTCATCCCCGGGAACCAGAAATGGAAAGGCAAAGCAAACCTACAGCCAAGAAAAGAAAAGAAATAACTCAGGTCACAGCAGAACTAAACCAAAAGACCACCAAACCAACAACAACAAAATACAAAGGATCAATGAAAGAAAAAGTATATTCTTTGAAAAGATAAAATTGATGACCTCTTGCTCTATTAGCCAGAAAGAGAAGAGACAGAACCCAAAAGAGCTGAACCAGAAATGAAAAAGAAGATATTACAGCTGGTCCCACACAGATACAAGGTATCATCTGAAAACACTATGAAAATGTCCATGGACATAAACTCAAAAATGTAGAATACATAAACAAAATCCTAGAAATGTATAGCTTACCAAAATTCAATCAGGAAGAAGTAGAACTTCTAAACAGACTCCAAAGGAGCAATTAGATCAAAATAGTAATAAAAAATATTTCAATAAAGAAGCCCAGGACCACATGTAGTCACAGCTGAATGTGATCAGACCCAAAAAGCAGAGCTGGGACCTATACTGTAGAAATTGTTCCCTAACATTTAGGAGGACCTTCTCCTCAACTCATTCTACAAAGCCAGTGCCCCCTTGACACCAAAGCCAGGAAAAAACACCACAGAAAAGAGCATTACAGACCAATGTCCTTTATGAATATAGATTTAAAAATCCTGAAAAAAACTGTAGCAAACCAAATTTCCACACTATATTTAACAAATAACACCTAAGTAGTCTTCCTCGCAGGAATGCAAAGATGGTTCAACATATTTGAACAGAATTCAACAAAACTGATTCATCACATATAAACAAAAACAAAGACCATATGATCATCTCCATAGATGCAGAAAAAGCATTCAACAAAATCCTGCTCC
>NW_003852961.1:0-11357 GCF_000181295.1 Otolemur garnettii
AAATACCCTACAGAACTAGAGAAAGGGACTAAAGCCAATTTTACAGAGATTACAAGTGGCAGAGTGACCTCAGCTGACATTTAGGCTGCAGTGACAGCGTCCACATGAAAGGAAAGGCACACTGAACCCAAGCCAGTCTTTCTTTGAGATTTATAGGGTGATTCGAGGCTTTCCTTGGATATTGTTGTTACAGGGATTAATCAGAGAAGTACAAAGGGGCCTGATAATAAAAAAAAAGATTCTCAATTCCCAGAATACTGTTATTCTTTAAATAATCTTTATTTTTATTTCAAGTCAGGTGTGGAATTGTGCTTTGTGGTTTTTATCGCAAAATAGTTTCATCTGGGTCCTTCCATTGACTAAGAATTATGTTTCAAAACGATCTTTCCAGCTTTTATATTTAACAAATAATACATCAATGATGTCACCTTATCCTGATATAACATGATATTTTACCTGAGAAACCTGCAAATTATTTAATAATTTTTTAGACCCTTAGATAAAATGAATTTGTTCTGAAAGAAAATACTAGGCTATAAGTACAAGCATCTGTGAAATGTCTTAACCTCCAAGGTAATTACATTTGGGATCAGAATATTTCCAACATATTATTTACTTCTGTCAAATAGTAATTTCTCAGAACTCACAACATGGTGAATGTAATAACTAAAGATTTATTTCTAATTTTATAAAAGCAACATTATTCTTATTTTACTACTACCTGGCAGACAAATGATCTTTAAAATTGTCTAAATAAAACCTTGGTTCTTTATGGCACAGATAAGTAAGATGGATTGTATATGACTGATACAATTTTGTTCTTCAGTCTCTCTGAAGTTCTTTGAACATTTAAGAAAATGAAAGAAATTCAGCCCCAAATTTTGCATTCAGTTGTTCTCTATATAGAACCCTGCCCGCTTTTCCTCCCTCTTGCATCCTCAACCCAGGGAAATTATGTTCCTTTTGGACTCAAGAACTGAAAATCTTAGCGCCAGCCTTGATTCTTTTTTATCCCTTATCCTCGTCACTTAGACATCAAATCTCATTAACACTACCTGTGAGATGGAGTTTCCTAATTTATCTTACTCCTGGTCTCTTCTGGCTCCAGCCACCATGGCACTTTTGTCACAGGGAGATTTCTCGAAAGCACTTCCATCATACCACCTTTTGTTTAAGAACTTCTGATGCACATGTGAGAGCAACAGGTGTGAGAGAATCTCTACTTTTTGCTCAGTTTCGCTTTGAACCAAAAACTGCTCTTAAAAAAATTGTCAGGCACACTGGCTCACACATAGAATCCTAGCACCCTGGGAGGCTAGGGAGGTGGGTGGATCGCTTGAGCTCAGGAGTTCAAGAGTAAGAGTGAGACACCATCTTTACATAAAAATAAAAGAAAAATAGAAAAACTAGCCAGGCACGGTGGCAGGTGCCTGTAGCCCCAGCTACTTGGGAGGCTGAGGCATGAACCCAAGAGTTTCAGGTTGCTGTGAGCTATGATGCTATAGCACTCTACCCAGAGCCACAGAGTGAGACTGTGTCTCAAAAATACATACATACATACATAAAGTTTAAAAGCAACTTAACAAACACACAAAATGAAAACTTCTGATGCAGGTGGTGCCTGTGGCTCAGAGTAGGGTGCCGGCCCCATATGCTGGAGGTGGCAGGTTCAAACCCTGTCCCAGGCAAAAAATGCAAAAAAAAAAAAAAAAAATTGTAATGCCAATGCAATGCCCCCGAGGTATATTCTCAGAGGCATAACGCAGAAACCTACTTCCTCAGGCTTTCTTTGCTCCACTGTCTCCTAGTGTCCTGAGCCTCAGAAACACTGACAAGCTGGCGACTCTAGGCACCAAGCCTTCTCATGCCCCAGTGCCCTCTGCCAACGCCCTGCTTATCTGTCATTCCCAAACTTTCCCTGTCCATTCACTTGGAGCAGTTACTCCTCTTCTCTTGCTGTGCAGAGCGGAGCCTCAAGCATAAGAAACATCTCATTGCATACTGACAGACAGTATTTCCACGTCTGACTTCCTCCCTAGACTCCTTTGGAACCAAGACTGAGTCTTATTTACATGTGCATTTTTCAATGTCTAATTTTATGTGTTCTCTGAAAAAAATCAATGTATTATGAATAAAGAAAGGCTGGTGAGACACAGTTTGACAAGGTCTTTAGTCGTCCACAGTTTCTACCAGTTACCCCAAACCTTCACCAGCCTCTTTAAGGCTGTCTCACCCTTTCCTTCTCAGCAGACGGACCGACATCTCATTTTATTGAGAGAATCAGGACCTCCAATGGCATTTTCACTCACAAATTACTCCTCTTTTACAAACTTGCTTATAGCATTTTCTCCCCTTGTGGGCACTCTGCTTATTGCCCCCTTCCAAAGTCATCAGCTTTTGTTTCCCTACTAACTTGGTTCTTCCACTCAACACACGAAGATGCTCAAGTAACTCCCATGTGAAAATAAAGCCTCTGTTTCCATTCTGATTCTTTCCACTATCTCATCTTCCTTTTATTCTTCAGACAACTGCTATCACCTGTCACCACCACTTCTTTGACAACTGCTCTCATCAAGGTCATCAATAACTTTGTAAAAATAGGATGGACTCACCCCCACCAGCCCTTTGAAGAAAGCGAGAGTCAATCATGTCAATGGTCAAATGAACTAAATTCCACAATGAAAAACGCTTTCATACCTACCAGGGAAAGGAGGAAAGGAAACTCCAGTGAAAGCAGCTGGGGCGGGGGGACGGGGGAGGGGGCAGGGTGGGGTAAATACATATAATCACTTTGAGAAAACAAAAGGAGAACTAGCTGAGTAAGCTGATGATGTGAGTAGCCTCTGATCCAGTAATTTTTTCTTCTGAGAGTAATGCGTAGGGACACTCTGGCATATATATACCAGGAAACACATGCCACATCCTTCAAGGTGGTGTAAATATTAGAAACAACCCAAATGCCACTGCCACAGGAAGTACTAAACAAATTGTGGTATCATCCTACAAAGACATGCCATAGAATATTGTAAGTAAAGAAAGGGAATATAGTCCAGCTAAATATATTCACACAGTTCAACTTCATTGTCAAATATCTATGTAAATTTTTTAAAGTAAGAAAATGTATATAGTGTCAAACATTGATACAAACTTTACAAATGTACAAAAATAAATGGCATATGATTTGGAAGTTTGACGCTTGTTGTAAAATCATGAAGAAAAGGAAGGGAATTAAACCAAAAATTCAAGGCAATGGTTACATTTCAGAAGTAAGTTTTGGAGAGCGGGGTGCCATCAACATAAGGTATATGAGCCTCAAAGTTATTGACTCGTATCTTCAGTTAGTGTTGGACACGTGTTCATGTCACATGTCAGGAACACAGATATTTTGTCTGTAACATGGCAGCACTGTCTTTCTGGAAATTTTAAATTTTAAACTATTTCAAGATTAAAAGATATTTCTATGTGGTTTTTTGTTCGTTTGTTTGCTTGTTTGCTTTGTAGAAACCAGATCTCACTATATTGCTCAAGTTGGTATCGAACTCCCGGCCTCAAGCAATCTTCCTGTCCTGGCCTCCCAAAGTGCTGCGATTACAGGCATGAGCCATCGTGTCCTGTCAATATTCCTGTTCTTTAACATTTCAGTGTCAGTAAGAATAGTAGCTATTCTTTCAGTTCAGATACTGATCCCAAATGAAAGCAAGTTCTCTGAAACATGACCGTTCCCAGGTGAAAAAGAAAATTTACTTCTTGGAAAAGTTCTTTCGTCATTTCTTGTATTGTGTGACAGATTTACCAGTGATATTCAATAAAGCAATAAAAGCATGACTTTGGCTTTTCTAAATTTGAAAGATTAACTTCATCTTTTCTTTTCATAGGAAAAATATTTTCAAAAACCTATTTGAAGTTGCCACTACTAGAATTCTTCCTTACTTTCACATCTATCTGACTAAGGTATCACATGATACCATAATTAGTGTTAAAGTAATGACAAAATATAAAACACGCTTTTGTTTTAGCAGTTATTACTTCCTGAAAAGAGAGACTTGTATATAAAAGAGAATTTCGCCATTTTTTCTTTTTCCCTTCTAGATGGTTCAAATCTTTACAGGAAGCATGCATTTTTTTTTGTAACTGAGATGAACAAAAAATATATAGATGGTATGTGTGTTAATTTATTTATGCTTAAGGACACAGTTTTAAAGCATATTTTCCTAGTCAGAAAACTGACATCCTAGTAACTAATATCTTGCATAAAGCAAAATTGTAAAGTGGGGAAATCAGCCTTTAGTAATTTTCCACTTTGCTTTGCTTTCTATAACCTGTGTCACAGCTTTGATCCACCCAAAGCATCACCTCTCTAATCTCCCTCTGCCTGCTGTACCTTCCCTCCCATGCAACAACATTTCCCCCTCCATTATCTAAATTCCCATCCACTCAGTGCCCTGATTTCAGCTGTCAGCAGAACATCATAGACTCAAATACTGGCAGACCCTGGTTTGCACTCCTCTGATAAGCATACATTTCGGTTCAGTAACACCAGTCTCTTAAAAATAGGATTCAAATTTGAATCATCACAGTACATTAATCATGTGAAATTGCATAAAGCACACATTTTGCTGCTGGCTTGCAGTCTACAAGTCACTACGGAAATAACAAATACGCATCATGATGGGTGACCAATCATATCGCTCTTTTAACGTCTTTATCTGATGCATTAGTGTGCGTCTGTTAATCAGCTCAGGTACAGACAGCAACTGTGTGCGTTGCCTCCTTGTCTCCTGGTGATAAACTGACATAGCGTTTTACAAAGATGAGAGAATGCCCCAGAGGAGGTGACAAAGTGAAATCTTTACATTAAGGGTAAAATGTTAAATGATAATCCAATTCACCAAGGCATACAGAATATGTTCACTCTATATCATAAGTTATATGACAGGAAGTTATGCATTATTATTATGCATTATTCAAACTCCTCTAAGGTTTTCTTTTTTGCAAACAAAATGTTCTGATTCTTAATATGTCTAATGAGTTATAGTGACTAAGTACTAGTTTTACTTTTTTATTATATTGTGGATTTTATATTATTATGATATTTTATTATATAATACACTATACACTTATAATAGACATAAGAGAGTTTCTAGTGTTTTAATAAAAAAATTTAATTAACATATAACATTGTTCCATTGATTCCACCACTTTGCACAGTCCTTTTCATGGTTCCGAATTACCATGCAAGGTGATGGATCCCTGTATTTCACACTCAGGTGCCTGTAACATTAATTGAAATGGAAGTAGCAGAAAATAATAAAAAAAAAAGGAACTAGTATAAAGCTATGACTCTGACACTTGTCCCCTTGGTGACCTTCACTCTCAGCTATACTTTTCCCATTTATACAAGAGATATATTAGTAATACCTATCTTGTAGCATGGTGGTGAGGATTAAATAAGGTAAGGAAATGGGAACAGCAAATTATAAACATAATATAAACATTAGTTGCTCCTAAGCGGTACAGGAGTTGGAGCAGGTTAATACACCTATATTCACATTCTAAAACATGTCCATTAGTAACATAATATACTCATCTAAAGAAATGAACCTTAAAAAAGAAGTTTTCACATGGTATTTTAACAACTAGCTCAAGATATTTAAAAATAGAACTCATTCCTGGAACTTCCTAAATCCTAGGCCAACCGCTGCTCTATATTCTATTACCAGACATTTACATTATCCCCATTTCTAAACTTATTTCTCTCAGTATCATTTGGATTCCAGACTCTTTGAAGTCTCTATCTGTTCCCAGACAATCCCTCTCCACAGCATCCCTGAATCGTTTAATTGACACAGTAAACAGAGATTTCAACGAAGTGCTGTTAATTATACTCAAATAGCGTAAGGAAATAGTGAAGGGCGGGAAGGAGAAAAATGTTGAATCCACTTCAACAATAATGATTTAAATTTAATTTGAAATTCTCCAGTTTTCTGAAAGCCAAATAATTTCAGAACTGGCCTTGAGTGATAAGATTGGGTAAATGCAACTGAGTGTCTATGTGATAGTTTTGGAAGCTGTGAATAACCTAGGTCTATAGTAAAATTGAAAAATGGGTCTCAAGTATTACTAACTTAATTTGCAATCCTGAGGCATAGAGTCGGTCTCAAAAATGCTACACAAACAAGCCTTTATAACGGGTCAAGTCCTTGGTTATGCAATAAAATCTAGCCATAGTGCCCACCACCTTCCAGGCCCTAATTAGGTTAATGAGATGCCTTGCACCAGGCTTGACTCCATACGAAAGCAATCAAGAATGAGTTGGTTCGCAGAAAGAAAGACAAAGCGGTGGGTGAGGTTTTAAATTTCTGAATGCTCACCCTGCCTGCTATCTTAACTGCAGCTTTGGAAAGCAGGTCAATAATGGGTACATTCTTGATAAAGGAAGGGTCTTTAATATAGTCTGGGTGTTTGAAGCAAGGCCCTACTCCACCCCTAAATTGTCTGCCTAACCAGGAGCAGAGCAAATGGCTTTTTGATCTTTTCACCCAGACTTTCAGTCTGATCTTGGTCTGAGAACTATTACCTTGCAACTAGGAAATTGCTTCAGGAAGGGGCAAGAGAAAGACAAATCAAGAAAAATAGCTTTTTTAAATCTAAGACCCAGAAGAGAACTCGCTTATATCACTGTTGTCATGCCTTCCTTTAATCAGGTCCAAATTTAGAACTCTAGGTTGTGACAGCCGCGTCCCCCTGGCCTCTACCCCCGCATCAATTGGGGGATGCACTGGTCTTTTCATTATACACAGCTGCAAGAATCTTCTGAAGGGAAAAACGTTTTGAATGAGGAAAAGGCATGAATATCCCAGAAAGAAGGAAAAACTACCCAGACAGAAGAGCTCCCCACATCAAAATCTCCCCCCTCACACTAGGACCTGATTATTACTCACTCAACCACTTCACAACTCTCTCCTTGAGGGCCCAACAGGAGGCAGCACAAGGGACAATCCAGCTCTCTGGAGGCTGCCACAGTGACACCCTGCCAAGTGCAGGATCTAGCCAAAGCCATCAGCATTTACATGACAGTTTTGTTTAAATGTTTGCCTGCTTCTGCACAGCACTAAGGGATCTCTCAAGTTGGCACCTTTATTTTCCCAGCATAGAACCCATATTTTTCCCTCACACTTTTCTAAGCAGAAGAAATAGTAATAGCTTCATTAGCAAAAATCCTACAGTTCTCAGGATAATGTTCCTCCAACTGCTAAAATTGATTACGGACGGCCAGGCACAGTGGCTCATGCCTGTAATCTCAGCACTTTGGGAGGCCAAGGCCAGTGGATTGCCTGAACTCACAGGTTCGAGACCAGCCTGAGCCAGAGCAAGACCCCATCTCTAAAAAATAGCTGGGTATTGTGGTGGGCACCTGTAGTCCCAGCTACTTGGGAGGCTAAGGCAAGAGAATCACTTGAGCCCAAGTGTTTGAGGTTGTTGTGAGCTATGACGCCAGGGCACTCAACCCCAGGGTGACTGAGTGAGACTCCATCTCCAAAAACACTAAAAAATAAATAAAATTGATTATAGAAATTTTCAACCATACAAAGCTAGAATATCACAGTGCACTTCCATGTATCATCCAACCTCTACAATTATCAACACTTTTGTTGATACTGGTCAATTATACTAGAGGTCAACAAACTTCTTCTGTAAAGGGTCAGATGGTAAATATTTTCAACTTGGTGGGACAGACAGTTCCAGTTACAACTATTTAAATCTACTGTTGTAGTGTCACGGAAGCCACAGAAAATATATAAACAAATGAGTGTGGCTATTTTCCAATATAATTTTATTTACAACAACCATCAATCCCCACCATGCGTGGGTAACCACTCTTCTGATTGCTATCTTCAGAGATTCATTCTGCCTGCTCTGAGCATCGTAAAAGTGTACTCCTTTGCTTCTGTTGCTGAACGTACATTCGAGATTTTTCAGTTTTTTTCTGTAGCATTTATTTCTTTTGTTGTTCAGTAGTA
The DNA here is from genome assembly GCF_000181295.1 of Otolemur garnettii. Taxonomy (NCBI): domain Eukaryota; kingdom Metazoa; phylum Chordata; class Mammalia; order Primates; family Galagidae; genus Otolemur; species Otolemur garnettii. The sequence continues at coordinate 8,022 of NW_003852961.1, forward strand.
TTCCATTGTATAAAAATAACACACTATTTTATTATCCATTCCTCTGCTGATGGTGTTTGAGTTGTTTTTGCTATTATGAATAAAATTGTATTTGACATTCCCATACATATATTTTTTATGGAAATAAGGTTTAATTTCCTGAGAGTGGATTTGATAAATCATCAGACAAGCATATGATTAGTTAAAAGTGACTACTCCAGTGGCTGTACGATTTTTCCACTCCTTCCAGGAACGTACGAGAAATCTAGTTGCTCCACATTTTTGCAAACTCCAGGTTTTATTGTTTTTTTTTAAATGTTAGCCTCTCTCGTAGTTCATTGCAATTTTATTTAGCATTTCTTTGAAGACTAAGTATATGCATCTTTTCAAATATTGGTCATCTAATATATTACTTTGGTGAAGTGTCTACAACTCTTGCCCATTTTTAATTGGGTTGTTTGTCTTTTAATTATTGGTTTGATTATAGATTTGAAATTTAAATATTTGAATATCTTGTCAGGTATATATATTGGGAATATGTCTTCCAAGTCTATAGTTCTTTTTAAAAAAAAATAGACTTTACTCTTTAGAAGAGTTTTAGGGTCACAGAAAGTACAAAGTTCACACATGCCCTCTGTCTCACATACACCCCCACAGTCAGCTTTTCCTATTATTAATGTCTTGTATGGTATAAGTTTTGCAATGGATGAATCAGTATCGTCATATTATCATTAACTAAAGGCCATAGGTTAATTAGGGTTCACACTTTGTGTGGTACAATTGTATGGGTTTTTACATAATGTTATGTATCTATCATAAACTTAAAAATGCTGTGTTTATCCATCCTTACTGCCTCCTTGCCTCCAATGCCTGGAAACCCCTTCCATGTTACTGTCTATATAGTTTTGCCTTCTCCAGAATGTCAGAGTGGGAATCACACAGTGTGGAGCTTTTCAGACTGGCTCTTTCCCTTTGCAACATGTGTTAGGGGTGCTCCCTATCTTTTCATGGATTGACACCACATTTCTCCTTACTGCTGCTTAATAATAGTTCATTGAATGGCTGTACCACAGTTTGTGATATACATTCACTTGTTGAAAAACATTATAGCTACTTCCAGATTCCTAACCTGAGCCTGTGCCTCTGTGCTGCCACCTTCAGAAGTCCTTCTCCATTTCCTACACCCCTTAGGGGAGATAGGAGGGCTAAGGAGGTCTGGGTTTTGTGTTTCTGCCCCACCCCTGCCCCTTCCCTCCATGGGGAAGGTTAGAAGTGAGTGGAGTTTGACATTATTTCCTTTCCCCACAAGGCCTGGGCTCCGGTAAAACAGAGGCTGGTTGGTCTAAGTAAAACAGTTTCATTTAAGGCTAGGACTGTTTAAGGAGAAGGGATGCGCTGTGTTTCAGAGTTGTTACTATTTCTCTCTTCCTGCCGGAAGCATGAGGGAATTTTTCTCCAATTACAGTGACAACCTGGTGGGTTTCCTGGATGTAAAACTCACAGAAGTTTGGAGGTTTTTCCTAACTTTATACCTTCAAGAGTTTTTCAAACCTTGTAACCTAATTCTTTGTACCCTCAATTAACCCAAAACAACAATAAATAAATAAATAAAAGAGTCTTTAATCTCTGAGTTTTAATCTTAAACTAGTCTATTGATGTTCAGTCTCCAGCGATTAGTCAATTGGCCTTTAAGTATTTCTCAGTTGTTGACTCCATTAAAGTTTTCTGCTCCTGGTAAACTATGGTTCTATCCGCCTGCCACTCCCTGTGGCAGGGCAGTAGTTTATTCTGTGACCTCAATTATCTGACAGATCAATGAAGAGCTGTTGATTTTCGTGTGTGTAGCTTATTCTTGTGAGGGTGGTAGTGAAGACCTCTAGGCTCTTCACACCTTGCACTAGAAAATGAAACTTGATAGCTTTTTAATTAACAGTGTCTTTTGAAGAACAGAAGGTTTAAATTTCAATTAACTCCAGTTTAACGTTTTTCTTTTCTTCTTTGGTTAAAAGAGCTTTTGGAATTCCATATAGGCAATCTCATATGGAATCTACTCCCCAGTTTGCTAAAATGTTTTTCTGTATTTTCTTCTGAAAGCTCGAATTTTGGGTTTTACCTCTAGGACCAAAATCTATCTCACAAACTTTTGTATATCATATGGTATATTAAGAGTCAGACCTTTTCTCCCACACAAATACCCAGTTGGTTGTACAGCATTAATTGGAAAGACTGTTCTTTCTCTATTGAATTACACTGAGGCCTTTATCAAATATTTGACTACAGTTGTGGGTGTGTTGTGGACTCTCTTCTGCCATATTCATTTATCTTTCTATCTTTACTCCAGCACCACACTGTCTTTGTACCTCCATAGTAAATCTCATAGTCAGGTCACTTAAGTCCTTCATCTTTTTTTTTCTTTTGCTTTTTTAGGAAAAGTACTTTAGCATACAGCATGTGATCAGCTTGACAATTTCCATGAAAAGCCCTTCCACATTTGTGATTGGAGTTTCATTGAATTTGTAGATTATGTGGAGGAAAATATTAAACCCTCCAACCCATGAGATTGAAATATCTCTTTTTTTATATCAAGATCCTCTTTAATTTCTCTGAACAACTGTTTCATTTTAAGTGAGGTCTTAGATTTGTCCCTAGATATTTATAGTCTTTATGCTTCTGTAAGTTGTACTCATTTTTTTCAATTGTTTCTGCTAACAAATTAAAACATATGTATTTTTGCAATGACCTTATACCCTGAGAACTTCTGAACTCACTTATTGCAGTTAGTAGATTTTATGTAGATTTCCTTATATTCTCTACGTGATTTGACTATGATATGTAGGGAGGGGAACTGCAACATGCTTATCTAGTTATTCAGGAGTTATGAAATTATGTTTTCCTTCAACTCTGAAAAATTTTCGGTGGATATTCCTTCAAGCATTTTTTTTCACTCTCTATTGTTCTGTGATAGATAGATGTATTTATTTTTTATATAACGTGATATGTCATCCCATTGAGAGCTATGTTTTGTTTATTTCCTTCATACGCTTCATTTTGTATAATTTGCATTAGGCTGTTTTGGCTTCATGTGTACTTTCTTCCTGTTTTTTTCTTCTTTGTTCTACCTTTGAAATCATATAATGTATTTCCTACTTCACAAATTTGTCTAATGTATCCAGAATTTCTGTGATTTTCTTTAGCAGTTAAATCATTGACCCATTCTTTCCATATTTTCCTTGTACATGTTCATAATACTTATTTTAAAATCTTCATTTGCTAATTTCCAGGCTGGTTTAACTGTAAACTGATCCTTCTTCCCTCTCCTCCCCATTGCACTGAATTAAATTTGGATCTTATATTCTT
>NW_003852961.1:12351-17266 GCF_000181295.1 Otolemur garnettii
TATTTGTCTTATGCAGTGTTCCACATTGCAACTTTGGATAAGTTGTGATGGTATTTACCTCTGTCTTTATAGTTAATGTAAAGATCTAAAGAAAGCTCTAAAGAAAGGCTTGATTATATCCTGTTTAGGGAGGTCTTTTGGTGCCAACATTTCACATCTGCATCTCATCAGGAGGCTATCGCTTATGTGATTGCAAAATTGATTGTTACGTTCAGTTTATGTCTGTCTGATAATGTCCTTATAAAACTCCCATCGACCTCTCACCAAATTATTAAAGTGACTATGACGATTATTGTCTAAATGCGTCACTTTATTAGCGGTCACTGAAGAGTGACTTCCTAACTCTACCATGTTCTTTCTCTCCATTTATCAGCTGCAGTTCTTTTCTAAACAGTATCTTTCATCAACCACAGTTAATTCTTCTACAAAACGTGTTTTTATCTAATAAGCATAATAGGGCTTATGAAAAAGTAGGGATGAGGCTGAATATAAATTTGAACAATTGCATATGCAATAAAATACAAATAAATAAAACTAATTATATATATATTAAACAGTTTGAAATATTAAATTTCTTATAAAAAAACAAATATTATGGTGAATAATAAACTTTACCTTGACAGTGGACATGGAATTTGCCTGGCAGAAGTGAATGTGTTGAAGTGTTTTAACTTTTTATTTTTGGAGAAGAGGTAGAAGAAAGAACATTAACATTCTTAGGATAAAAATGTACTAAGACTAGAAGCTTGGTTTTCTTTTCTGCACTGGCTTAAAATAGAAATCTGGATTTTGTTGTTGTACCAGTTTCTCCCTTTCACGAAGAAGCAGCTTATACATTGCAATGAGTCCAGATGCCTCTAAATGACATCTGCTGTACTTAGTATTCTGGTCCTTATCTCTAGTCTACTGCAAGAGTGCTCTAGTCCTGATGAAAGAAGATGACAACTGTGATGTGTTAAGATCACTTGCTTCTGTTACTTGCACAGCATTGTTTCTTACGGTACGCAACGTAGATGCCTTTAGGTTGACAGCAGGGGTGGGAAATGTTTTCCTGTTGGAAGATCATATTAATGTAACTGTAATCAAATAAGGCAGCATTCAAGAAACTTCAGTTACATACACCTAAAAATGCAAGCTATTTTGTAAAAATCACTATGTACTTAATAATTTCAAAACAATGAAAATTATTTGTTAATTTTAAAGTTACTTAACTTTTTTACCAACTTTGTTGTATGTGCTTTTTGTTGGAAAGCATTTGAATATTTGATTGCAGTCATTTGTGACCTTAAGGAAATCTTAATATGAGTTAGGGTGGAGAATGTAGATTCATAGCATTAAGTGGTTGGAAAGCAAGAAAGCTGTTTTTGGACATGCTGCCAAAGGTACAAAGTATTCTACCACAGTTTTTCATATTTCAATTTGATCTTTCTTAGCATCAAACAGTGACTTTAAAATATCATCCACTGAAGCGCTCAATCAACTCCATCACTAAGTCTTTAGGTACCTTGGTGCTATCATGTCAAATCACCCAATCCAATGAATCATTTCAAGGAACTGGAAAAGGAAGAACAATACAATGCCAAACCCAGCAGAAATGTTGCTTTCCTATAGAAATCTTCATTCAATAATTTACATTGCTGATTCTGTTCTTCATAAAATTTAACTATCTATTTTTGCAGATACAAAATTTTTGCTTCTTGCAGATCTAAAATTTTGGCTAACACTTGTCTCGGCCATAGCCAATGCACTTCAGAAGAAGACTCCAAAGATAATCACAACAACAATAACAACAGAATGAATGGGATTTGATTAAATTAAAAATCTTCTGCAAAGCCAAGGAAATAATCAACACAGCAAACAGACAACCACAGAATGGGAGAAAATATTCACAAGCTATACATACCTACCATATGATCCAGCAGTCCCACCACTGGGTATTTGCCCAAAGGAAAGGAAATAATTTTATCCAAAAGATGCCTGTACTCAAATGTTTATTGCAGCATAAGTCACAATCGCAAAGATATGGGCTCAACCCAAGTGCCCATCAATTCGTGAGTGGATTAACAAAGCATGGTATATGTATACTATGGAATACTACTCAGCCATGAAGAAAGATGGCTTATTGCCTTTTGAAATGATTTGAATGGAAAAACCAATACCATCTATTTAGCATTTTACCTGGGGAGCACACATATGTGTAAAGTAAAGTAAAACTTAATAGAAATCAAGCAGGTGGGGAGAGCAGAATGGGATGGGCAAAAACCTACCTAATATGTACATGATCACTATCTGGGTGAGAGGCATACTTATAATCATGACTCAAGCATTATAAAAATGATCCATGTAATCAAAAATATTTATACCCTCATAACACTTTGAAATAAAAAAATAAAGCTAATTTTTTAAAAAAGAGGAATGGTACAAATCCACACTGAACATTGCATTGTTCAACCCTAGGATATTGTGAAATTGATGATGCTGTATTGCATTTGCACAAATGTAGTTATTATAATAATATTTGTAACTTATTACAAAGTGTTACTTCAAATAGAAGCTTTAGCGCAGAGATTTTGCTAACGTAAAGCATGTACAATGAAAAAAAAATTAAAGCATCTGGATCTGTTAATACTTTTTTTAATCTATGCAATAAACTTTTCATATTTTCCTGTCATGGAAGGTGTACCATCTGTACATACACTCACTAAATTTACCAAATTCAGTCCAACTTCATGACATTTAGCTTGAAAGTTGTTGAAGATGTCTATTCCCTGCATTCTGTTCACAGCAATGCCCAAAGTGAGTAATTCTTCATAGCAAAGAGAATCTGTTATGACTGGAAAAAAACACAGAACCTTCACCTAATCGGTAGTATCTGTTGATTTATCCAAAGCAATTGAATAATATGTATTTCCTTTCAAAATATTGCATGAAGTTGTTCTGTTATGTTGAAGGCTAATTTGTGCTGCTGATTAGTTATGGTTCTCCTTGAAGAGAAAGTTGTTTGTACTTTGAAACATTACCAGGGTCTAAGATTCTACAATTTCAGCAATGCCTTCCTTTACAATTTCTACATCACTGAATGGCTTCCTGCTTTTCCTAAGTATATCAGCTACTTTATAAATTATTTCAGGGGCATTATTTCTAGGTTTTACAGCTACTTGAAAGAATAGCCTTTGCCTAGGTGGCATTTGTGGCTCAAAGGAGTAGGGCGCGGCCTCATATGCCTAGAGGTGGCGGGTTCAAACCCAGCTCCAGGCAAAAACTGCAAAAAAAAAAAAGAATAGCCTATGCTTTTGATTTTCATCTTTTAATTTCTGCAATATGTCTTGCCCCTCTCTCTTTCATTTAAAATATGTGTGGTCCTTATGAGTGTTATAATTCGGATGAGCATTGAATTTCTTTAATGTTGATATTGCAGTATCACAATGCAGACAAAACATATTTCTTTAGCAGAAACAAAATAATATTCCAATTCCCAATCCTCCTTAGAGTCTTGTTTTCTTCCTTCAGTGTCCTCTTGGTCTTCTTTTCCATGATGGGCAGATAGAATTAAAAAATACTATTGAGCTGTGTAACTATTCATGAATTCCACTTCAAACAGAAACATGGTACACAGTTGTCAAAAGCTGATAATAGACCAGTGGGTGTATTTGCCCTTCATAAACTCTCTCCAACCAGCCTCAGGTGGTAGCAGCACCAGTCAGGTGGGGGAAGTTAGGACTCAATCATGAGCATAGCAGCCATCTACTAATGTTCTAATTGTACCAATCAGTCTGGGTGGATTATTTTATTGAAACTTATTGTATTCTTTGGCATTTTAAATGTATTCATTTTAAATATAACAGATTAATAAACATATATATTAACAAAAAGAAAAGGATTTTCCCTATAAAATTTGGATTCAGTCAAAAGGCGGCATATAAGGTCCTGGGAGGTCAAAAGTATCTTTAATGCCCCAGATTCCCCAGCCCTGGTCTCTAGTCTCTCACAACAGCACATTTTCTCCTGTTTATTTCAAAATGCTTTATTACTTCAAGATTCTTCTTGGTACATAAGGTTTTCTGCTGGGAGAATGGGGACTGAAGACCCCATTCTTGGCAAAGGAAAGCACCTCCAGAAAAAGAGGAAAACTAAAAAGTAAGCTGAGTGAGTTGGAACGAAGAAAAGTCAGGTAGTTTACATTTAAGCTAGCCATAGCTAGCAATCTTGCCTTTTCTGAAATTCTAGCCTGTTGGGGATTTAGCTTACAAACACCCTGCTGGGTCTGTGAGCATCTGAGGAAAGTAATGGCCATAGAAGAGATTATGGCAAGTCCTAGAAAAGATACATCTTCTAGGGCATTTCTTGCCCATTAAACAGGCAAAGCAGATACCCATTGTGGAGATTTGTATTTGCCTGGGGCAGAGACGAAGGGAGTAGCTCAAGCTCTGAGATATGGGCAGAAGAACTCATGTCCCTTATAACAGAGGAAAATCCTCTGTGGTGGTGATGGGAGGAAAAAGCCTCCCTCCCACTAATTCCCTGGCAATTAACCTAAGGTGACCAGACATCCCGCTTTTGGTGGCACAGTCCCACTTTTTAACAATTTGTCCTGCATCCTGCAGCGTTTTTAAAAAGCCCTGATTTTTGGAAAGAATGCATGACAATCTAGGGAACGGCAGGAGAATGGCAAGGGAATATATGGTTTTTGGCTGCCATGTGGCTATTTTGCCAGGATGTGAGTTTTATATTATTTTTGTTAATTTTATAATGTTAAACTTTAATAATAACAAATAATTTCCAAAAATGATCTTTTTAATGAGATATCATTATTTAAAAAATATATTGATAAGGAAAAGGTTAAATCCTTGGCATCAGCAAAAATCACAATAGAGAACAAATGGTTAGAAATATTTCATCATTTTGAAACAAACCA
>NW_003852961.1:18545-21109 GCF_000181295.1 Otolemur garnettii
ACAGTAAAACATTCATCTTGTGAAAAATTGCTTATTTTTCATTTTAGATTTTAATGATTTTCTAATGCATTTAGGCTATATGCTGCTGTAACAAAACAATCATAAACAGGGAGGCTTATCAACAGTAGGAATGTATTGCTCACAGTTCGGGAGATGAGGCAGTCCAAGGTCAAGGTACCAGCAGATTCTGGGTCTGATGAAGGCTCAGTTCCTGGGTTCATGGAATGGCACCTTCTCCTTGTGTCCTCAGATGATGGAAGGAACAAGATAGCTCTCTGGATCCTCCTGGATAAGGTCACTAATCCCACTCATGAGGGCTTTACCCTCATGAACTAAGTGTTTCCCTAAGACCCTGCTGTCTAAGGCCATCACCTTAGGAGTTAGGATTTCAACATATAAACGGGGACTGGGAGGACACAAATATTCAGACCATAGCAATGATTTTATTTTTCCTTTTACCTACTATGTATGAACATATTTATACAAAGAACTGTATTTGTTACAGAAAAAATTTTATATATATATCATATATATATAAAATATACTATACTATTTTGGAGACAGAGTCTCACTTTGTCACCCTTGGGGTTCAGTGCCATGGCTTCATCACAGCAACCTCAAACTCTTGTGCTCAGGCAATCCTCATGCCTCAGGCTCTAAAATAGCTGAGACTACAGGCACCTGCCACAATACTTGGCTAATTTTTCTATTTTAGTAGAGACAGGTCTCACTCTTGCTCAGGCTGCTCTTGAACTCCTTAGCTCAAGCAATCCGCCCACCTTTGCCTCCCAGCTAGGATTACTAGCATGAGCCACCTTGCCCAGAAGGATAAATTCTTAATTATTTCTCCTTATTGATCACTTTTCAGTATAATGAATCAGTGTCCCATAGCTTCAAATGCTGTCCTGTGATTTATTTATACATTTTGGTATTAAGAGCTCATTTGGGAGTGAGGTCCATTTGAAGAGAGGGTGGATAACAGATACAAAAATATGGTTAGCTATACAGAATTAGTTTTAGCATTCAATTGCACAGCCCAGTGACTATAGTTGTTAATAATGTGTTGTATATTTCAAAATAGCTAGAAGAAAAAAATTAGAATATTCACAGCACAAATAAATGATAAATGTTTGGGGTGATGGATATCCCATTTACCTTGTTATGATCATTACACATTGTATGTATGTATCAAAATATCAAATGCATGCTAAAAATACATACAATTATTAAGTATCAATAAAAATTATGGGTTTTCATATATTTAATGCATTTTAATCAGTTGCTACGTTTTTAAAGCTCAAATTGTCCCACCCTGAGACAGCAGGAGTCAATTTCAGGTTGTCTCAGTGTTATTTTGAAACAGCACCATTAATCTTTGATGGTTTTTTACTCCCTAGTATGACAAGATTTCTTGAAATCATTTTGTTCATTTCCTACTTTAGGTCTGGAACTGAGCCAAATTTTCAAGGAGTCCTCCTTTCTTTTAGTAAAAAATGATATTAGTAACCACAATTCGAATATTAAAGATCCTCATTGCTACTGGGCTGTCATTGCTTCTGTGTTTTCTTTAAAAGACAAAGTCAAAAAAATATGTATATAAGAGAAAATAAGTGTTAGGTTCATATTGTTATTTCTATTTCAAATGTAAGAATATAGGGTTTTTACTTGACTTCTTTGATTTTATACTTGTATTTTTTCTTTTTGGTTGAAAAATCTGGTTTCCTAAAGAACTGAACACAATTACACATTTGGTTTGTATTATGCCATTTCTATAATTTCCAAGTAACAGTATGAATATTATGATCCATAAGTTAACTGAATACAGTTTATTATGTAAATATGATTCTTTTGTCCATGAAGTAAATCTTACTAAGGACATACAACTAAAATATTATGTTTTAAACTCAGTTGAAATAATTATTTTCTGTGATTTTATATAAACTTAAGATGTTAGATAATTGTGTTTTATTTTAATTCTTAGAGACTGCTTTTCTTCCTCTATTGAGCATATTTTTTTAATTATTTTAAAACTTCTATAGGATTCCAATAAGAAAACTATGTAACACGGTATTATACAGTAACAGAACTCTCACTAACATCTTAGTTTCCCCTCATTTTCTCCTGTATGGGAAATACTTATTAATACTGGAGTTATCATTCCATTGTTTCTTTTATAAATATAAGTAAGCATACACACATACACATTCCTTACATAAAATAGCATACTATGAACATTCTTCTTCATTGTGTTTTTTGACTTAAAATATTATTTTGTAGATCATACCATATTAGTATTAAGGTCTTGTTCATTCCCCTTTTTACCTGCAGAGTCTTTCATTGGGTAGATTAACCATAGATTTCTCAACCAATTCCCTACTAAGGGACATTTCAGTTGTTATTATATATAATGCTACTATGAGTAACCTTGTGGAAAGGGAATTTAGTATTTTGCTGATGAGATAAATTTCAAGTGTGTCATACAATATAAACATATTAATGTATCCTTTGACACACTTGCCTGTTCAGCATGGATACTTCATTTGGGACGCTGTTGCTCTGCCACA
>NW_003852962.1:0-1652 GCF_000181295.1 Otolemur garnettii
CCTGATAGATTTCCAAAAATAACATGATATTGCTTGGAAAAGTAACTTTATAAAAAGGCAGAATATTTAAATATGACAGCCCCAAACATAATCCCAGGAGAGTTATTTTCAAATATTTTTTATTGAGATGTCATGTACATTGTATACACTTGATCAATATAGGCACACAGATAAGTAAGCTTTTAGGATATTTGTAGATTCACAACTAAAATCACCTCTGAAGTTTGCAAAATTTTCATCACCCCAAAATGAAAAAATGTAATTTATGGTCACATCTTATTCCAATCTCCCTTTAGCTTTCAGCAACCACTAGTCCACTTTCTCTATGAATTTGGCAATTCTTGATATTTTATATAAACAGATGCACATAACATGCAACTTTAACAAGGTAACATGCCACAAACACAATGCTCAGCAAGAAGAGCCAGACACAAAAGAAATGACATCCTGTTCTTGATGGTGTGTGTATTATACTGCAAAGATTTTTTAATCTTTTCATTTATGTTGACTTATTCAATAAAAATATTATTTCCATTTCACAAAATATAAAATTGCAGAACCAAATCCAAACTCGGTGCTTTCTAAAGCTTGTGCTTACAGATATACGTTTTTGGAGATCCACATTCATCTGATCGAAGTCTAACTGAGGTTAGTACAGCACATTTACCAGGTTTTATTTCGACTATTCTGCAATGGAGAAATATACATATTTCTGTCATACTTTATGGGACAATCCATGAAATGAGAGCATTTTCCATGTAATTTAAGAAAATAATTTTATGAGTATAATTAATGACATTTCAATGCAATATTAGTAAGAGTTGCAATTATGAAAACTGAAAACAGTAGTTTCCCATATCTATAGGGGATACACTTCAAGATCACCAGTAGATTCCTGAAGCCACCTATTTTACTGAATTCTAACATATACTATCTTTATTCTATACACATACACACCTGTTATAATGTTTTATTTATAAATTAGGTACTGCTGGGCATGGTGGCTCAGGCCAGTAATCCCCACAGTTGGAAGTCCCAGACCTGTGGATGGCCTGAGCTTATGGGTTCAAGACCAGCCTGAGCCAGAGTTAGACCTAGTTTCTAAAAATAGCTGGGAATTGTGGCAGGCACCTGTAGACCCAGCTACTGGGGAGGCTGAGGCAAGTCACCTAAGAGTTTGAGGTTGCTGTGAGTTATGATGCCATAGCACTCTACCACGAAAAAGTGAGATTCTGTCTCAAAAAAAAAAAAAAAAATATATATATATATACACACACACACAAATTAGGTACAAGAAGGGATTGAAAACAACTAAAAGTAAGTACAACAACACACTAGCATCACTACTTTTTGCCTTTGGGTGATTATTAAGTAAAATAGGAGGTGCTTAAATGCAAGCACTGCAATATTATTACAACTGGTCTACTCCCCAGAGGGCTTCTATGTGATTGATAGGTGGGTCACCTCTAGAGTGTAGATCTGCTGGTCAAATAGATGACTCAGGGCCCAGGCAAGACAGAGTGGACTCATGTGAAATTTCATCCTGCTACTGACTCAGAACAATGAGCTGATAAAATGTTTTTTTCTCAAATGTTCATTTCAAAATATTTTGACCAGGGTTGACTACATTTACCTCAAGCTACAGAAAGTGA
>NW_003852962.1:2130-5388 GCF_000181295.1 Otolemur garnettii
TAATTCTGGCTTAAAATGAACTCTTAAAGATTTACACTCAGTAATTTCATTTTTCTTCTTATAGTTATTTGAAAATTACAACCCATGTAATTTAATAGGAACTAATTTTGCAAAACAAATACAGCATGAATTAAAATAAATTTCCAGACACTGTACATAAATTTCTCCTGATGCTCATATTAAGTCCATGTATATTTCTACTATGTTTCTTTGAGTTTAGGGTTTTGAAGGGAATTGAAAGGGCTGCCATTAAGGAAATAAGAGACATAGAAGCTGAAAATACTGGTTGGTGCATACCACACAATTTTTTAACTAACTGAGCCCGCACTGTTGTCTGTTTTGGTGTAGGTGGAACACAAGTGGCCCCCAAACAGGTGCTACTCTCTACTAAATGCCATTACAAACTCTGAAATTTATGATAAAGACTCAGGCAAAAGAGTCTTTGAAAGGAGGAAAGAGAAGTTGGAACAGTTTGAGACCCCAGGATCAAGGATCAACAAAGTGTCTGGGCATGTTAAGTTCCCTACCCAACAGAAGAAAGTGACCCCAGCCTGCAGTTTCCCAGAACCCAATTTGAAAAGGAAAGGTGCCTCAGTGAGCTAAGCTCATTTCTGGACAGGAGATCTAACAGGAGACGCCCTCACAATAAGAAGCCAGAGGAAGAGCTTCTGCTCTGCCACCAGAGACACCAGAGTAGGTTGGCTGAGGGGACGAACAAATGAATCCCAGGACTACAAGTTCCCCATCCAAGAAGCCTCTGTGTCCCTGAGGATATGAGACTCACACCCCCATCCAGACACACCAGATAGAACGGATTTTAAAATGTTCTATGTGCATCATACTGTAGTGAACATTAACAAACTCCAGCTCACTGCATTAATATGGGCGAAATGCATGAATATCACACAGGGTAAAGGAGACAGACATGAAAGTGTATATTGGTCACTTATGAACATACAAAAACTGGTGAAGTTTGTAATATTACATTCAGGACAGAGGTTTGAGAAGGAGGAAGAAATGATGAGATCATTCACATAAGCAGGGGTTATGTGAAACCCCCTATTTTGTTATCTGATGTGTATTATAGGTGTCCATTCACTCCGTGATGAATTTGTACATTCACAATGTGTTTATATATAGTACAGTTAAATTGCAAAATTTAATTCAGAATAAAAGCATTTATAGATGCATCATTTTCCATGAGCAACAAGAATTGGTAATACTTAAATACACCTTAGCTTGTGAATAGAAATAAACGCTGCCTGGTGAAGTCACCCAACAGAATAATATATAGACTTGTAAATAATTAATCTAAAATATGTACAAGAATATGATGAATTCTACAAATGTAAAATTGGCTGAAATAAGCTTCTACTAAAATGTTTGAAACATTTAACATCTTACCCTTTCTTCTTCATCATCTATATAAAGCAGAGTGGAGTTCTTAGAAGCACAGGCCATCACACTCTCATTCCAAGTTTTAAATTCCTTACCAGTGTAATAACAATTGCTGGAATATGTAAACCACTCCTCTGGACAATGACCACAGTGATATTCTAAGGAAAAATAATGAATTACTATCTCCACAATAAGATTTTAAAAAATGATTATTACTTTACACATTTTCAAAGGTACAAAAAAATGTGTGCACCCGTTTTTACATCCTCATAGGCTGGTAAATATATTAAAGAAAAGCACTCATACATATGCACAGAAAAGTATCAGCCTCTCATCCCCTAATTATATTGTAACATAAAGAAACACATCAAATAAAAATCCACCCTTAAAATATCTGAAAAATCACTGACAAAACTATTTTTCTTGGAAAATCAAAATTATTTAACTGTAACCAAATGGTAGGTAGCACTAGCAATTTGAATCAAATAGCAAAAAGAGGGTGTAGTGATTTCAAATGAGTATTTATACTTATTATTGCAGATAAGAGAATGCCCCCCTATTAACTTTTCTCTGGATATTTATTATTCAATATTTCATTACCCTTAAATATATCTATGATCATTTTTGCACAGCCAAAGATCAAAACGAAATGTAAAATGACTAATACCGGTACCTTTCTGAGTTCCTCTGGTCTGTGAAGAATTGCTCTGCATCTGTGCTATTATTGTAGGTAGAAAAATTAGAGTAATACTTATTAAAAATTAGTGCCTAAATAACTCACAATAATTTTAGTCTTGGAAATTTGTCATCTCACTTAGAATAATCTGTGATAAAACTGATTTTAGTCAGAAAAAATAAATAAAGTTAAAGAAGATTTGAGGGCAAAAAATCTTTTCAGAGCCTACAAAACCAAATTACCACTTCTGTGTACTTCATATATTGTAATACTGGAATTATTTGCTTTTACCACTTTCAAAAATTAATTTCTGTTTCTCAGTAAGCTTTTCAGACTCCTAAAATATGTTTTTTATGAAATTTTAATATATTATGATAAAAGCAAAAACTTTCTACAGTTCTTTTTTATTTATACTTTTGAAAAATTCTAATAATCTTTCCTTATTTAGTCTAAAACATACTTTAAAATGAGAATTGTATGGCTTGATCTTATGAAGTGTTTAGAGGTACTTTCAAGAATTCTTGCAAAATAAAACGTACTTACAGGCAATGACAAGTATGGTTACCACAGTAAACATTAAGACAAGAGAGATGATTCCCAGGATCCCAGCAATGAGCTGCTCTGGAGGAAATGGTAAACCTGCAGGGAGAGAAATGGAAACACTGAGAAACAAGAGATGGAGACAGTTTGTTAGAATACATACAGGAGACCCAGGAGACCCCAGATACACAGAGAATCACCAAACCCACACCTACCACAGGGATCCTTCTCTCAGAATATCTCACTGCATTTTCAGGAAATGTCATGCCCCATAAGTTGTTGGACAAAGACTACAGATTTCAACAACCTGTAAGTAAAATTTGTCTGTCTATTTCATATTAAAATAGTATATGTCAACTTAAAATTCTGATCTTTATGAATAAAACTATGTGAGCACGCCCTGCTCTTTCCCCACACCCCTGTACCACAATTGCCCATCCTAGGACAGTTTTATTGAGGAGCTATTTAGAGTTTTACCTTTGCAGTGGTAAGCTTTGCCCTCCCCTTGAAAATCCTGAGCTGCTCTTTGAAGATGTAATTCCGCATAGGTTATTTCTTGTTCACATTCTGAAATGGAGCTTTTAGTGCTCTTAGGTTTTCTTTGCTGCTTCCTTGGGTTTTGGGGAAGATTCAGTTCAGAATAG
>NW_003852962.1:6522-20806 GCF_000181295.1 Otolemur garnettii
CATCACCTTTAAAAAGTTACTTAGATAGTTAGTATCTAATAACCTGACCTCTTAATCTAAAATGGGAATAAGATCATACAAAATATACTGGATGTAAAACAACTACCACTCAAGCTGGTACTTAGGTTCTCTATGAAAATTACTTAGGTAGATATTTTATTCACAATGTTTATTTTATTGATTCTGATTCATGGCAGTAAAACCATGGAAAATAAATCATTACACAAATTGCTTATATCAGTGTGGTGTGTTTTCCTGCAATATTTGATAAATTTTTTAAAGTCTTTTTTAAGTTCTGCATTGCGTGTAATTACCCCATCCTTATTTTAATTAAAAATAAAAAGTGCTTTCTTTTAATACAAGTGTCTGAAGAATTATGTTTGGCTTTCATCATTAAAGTATTTTCTTTTAATAATCTTTGATGGTGGGAAAACTAAATATAAGTTATTATATTATTATTAGGTGTTAATGTAATGATGGCTAATCCAAAGATAACTGTTCACTGTGAAGATGTTTAGGGATTTCCTTTAAATTATGTTTGCTAACCAACCCATGTCGTGACGATGTCTCCACAGGCAACAATCTGCAAACTTGGGAAATCCTCCAACATATTTCCAACTTTAGATTTTTAACCTGAATTATTCAAATAAGGAAATTAATTTCTACTCTGATTTTTCAACATAATAACTGCCTCCATTCCATCACACCTAGTACTTGGAATCTTCCACTAAATAAGGAAGGGTAGTTGACAGATAGAGGGTCATAACACATACCTTCTGCATCCATAAGGTCCTGTGGTGCAGAGCCCAGGCTGCTCTCAGAAAAAGACTCAAGGAAGCTGAGAAATAAAAGGTGAAAAGTAAAGGTATCAGTTCTGGACACGAACAAACAATGTCTGTGATCTTCACAGACTGCCCTACAAAGGCTCAGAGTGCCACAAGAGTGGAAAAAGTAGATTTCTCATCATTGTGTCAGTTAAGGTCTGCACAGGAAATTCTCACATACAGGCTAATTTGAAATCAGATTATCTCATCAGACACCTCCCCAAACAGGAGACACTGGGCTCTTATTGCAAGGACAAAGTAGAATTCTAAAGATTGTCATTTAGTTTGTCCATTGTAAGTGACTCTGAGAAGCTGTGTTCATATTCTATAAGATATGGGGAAAATGACTTCACCACCCATGTGGGTCACTTTTTTTGCCAACTTAAGTTCTCAGTGTGCCTTAGATGGCTAAGACTCCCTTGTAGACTAAGTTGCTAAATCTTAACATTATATCTCTTTTCATATTCTTTTTATGTCACTTCTATTTAGATGGAAAACTTCAAACTCGTAGTAGCATTATCAACAGATAATTGCGGTAATTTGTCATTAATTATTCTAAGAAGTGACTATAGTTTCAATTTATTATAGATGTCACAAAATCCATTATTGCCAACCTTATCTTCAATTCTCTACCTTAACTCCTACATTTTTCATTTAATTTTATTTTTAAAATATGACAAAAATAAATGTTTTTGATAAAACATTACTCAATTTTTAAATACATCAGCAGGCCAGAGTATAAAATTATTAAATACCCATGATCATAGTGTTCACTGATTCATTCTTTAGCACAACTAATTATCTCTATTTTAATAGGATGATTTGTTGTAAGTAAAGCCTAAGTCAGACTAAGTGGGGGAAGGGAAGCAATTTCAAAATATGAGGCAGTTTGAAAAGTATCTAGCCACATACTATGAAGATAGTATTAACAATGGCTGGATACTTTCCAGGCAGGCTTTGCATTTCCCCTACTTAAAAAATAAGACATTTAACATATACAGACTAGCTTTATCATAATCTCAAGTACAAGACAAGGATACTACACAAAATGAAACTACTGAACAATATCTATAATTAATATTGGTGTAAACATCCCCCCAAAATACTAGAAAATGGAATTCACTAGCATATTTAAAGAATAATACACCATGACCTGGTGGGATTTATCTCTGAAATACCAGGACACTACGATAAATGAAAGTCAGTAAATGCAATATACCCTTAATAAAATAAAAGATAAAACCAGAAGATTATCTTGATAATGTAGAAAAAAGCATTGAAAAAATATTGAAAATTCTTTCGAGATATAAAGGGTAAAGAATGTGAAGATGGAAAAGAGAGATTCAAAGATACTGGACTTAAAAATTAGTGACTCACCCACAAGCCAAAGAATGCTACAGCCACCAGGCATTGGAAGAAACAAGGAGAGGATTCTCCCCTAGACCTTCCGAAAGGAGTATGGTCATTACAAAACCTTCATTTCAGTCTAGTGATATTTATTTTGTACTTTTGACCATCAGAATTATGAAAGAATAATCTGTTAATACTCGTAGTGTGTCATGTACATGGGGTAACTCTCAGAAAAGAGATGGGCTCACTTACCTAGGACAAGTTAGGATGACAGAAAAAATCTTGAACTGGTTTGCAGATAGATCTGTACAAATTACTGATTCTGTTTCCAGATGTTCCTCTGCTGTGCTAGAGGTGACCTTGCAAGAAAGTGGGAAAAATATTAAAAGTGAAGCCAGTGATCAGGACTCCAAGCAGCCCATCTGATTTTCACTGTGTTGAATGCCAGGATCTAATGGGATACAGGATAATTGGTCTTTGTAAAATGGCAATAAGTTGACTAGGCCTCTCAGAATTAAAAAAAAAAGAAAAAGAAATGTTTATGTCCTACACAAATACCCAGCAAAGTATATGGACTGCAGAGGAAACTGAATAAGCAACTGACAGGATGACCACCCAACCTTTTGGAGTCTGCCATGGAACAAGGATTCAAGGTGGGGCTGCTCTGAAAGATACAAAGTATGATTAATATATGCAAAGATGGTCAGTTTCACTGTAGTTAGGAACAGTTTTTATTATATAATGGCATACCACTTCAAATCTACCAGATTGGAACAAATTTTTAAAAACATCAACATTATAAAATGTCAGCAAAGGACAAGATTAAAAGGAACCTACATAACAATGACTCCAAGCCAAATATAGCTATGGTGCAACACAAAAGTAGAACTGACTACATTTGTACTAATTCTTTCTCAGTATCTATCTTTAGAATGATGAGAATTCAGTTTTACATAGGTCACTTGGCTCTTTGGCCAGGGTTTGACTTGTTTACAAAGGTGATAGCAACTATTTCCAAATCCAATCTAATTGTTTCAGACAAGACTCATAGGTACATTGTAGAAAAATATAAGCATACTAGGTAAACCTACTATCTAGGTTGAAATAAAGTTTATTTTATCACTGAAACAATCTATTATTAGATGAATTTTTTAATAAAATAGGGGAAAACCCATCCTGTTCAGGAATTAAAAATATAATCTATATTTGAAAAATAACCAGGTATCTCTAAATCTGCCAGCCTACCATCCTTTTTTTAACCTAACCAGAGCATATTTCCTTATAGACAGACACATACACATGTACAGAGGCACACACATAGAGAATACCTATATTTCTGAGAAAATACCAATAAACCACTAAAAACAAAGAAGGGAGATAAACAAGTATTCACAAAGTCCAATAAAAACATGAAATCTTGATTTAGTAATTTATAAGTAAAAATTAAAATAATGGAACAATTTTCACTTATGACAACACTAAATTTCTTAAACAATTGGCAAACTTTTGAATTGGCAAATTAATGTGAATAGAAAATTACTTCTCTATATTTATTAAAACAAAATATGCAGACTTTTCACATTCCATTTTAAATAATTTCTCCTGTGTACGTTCTAAGAACATGTTCCAAGTTATGCAGCACAGGGGTTTACCTTCTTTTACTTTTCTCTAATGGATCTATTGGGAACACAAAACAAAACGAAGAGATTAGCAACACAAATAATCATGATTAAGAAATAGAGCACTGATAATTATTTAATATAACAAATGTTCCTAATATGTACAACAAGACAATAGATTGTAATATACTGTGTCTGAGATGGTTACATATGAATGGAGTTTCTTAAAGGTAAAAGTTTGAATGTTTGAAAATATTGAATGACAATTAAATTTATATCTAACATGTTTTCTAGATCCATAATTATCTCCAAAGATTTGATTTCCAGAAAAACTAAAATAAAATATGAAAATAATTAAGGATTTTTATATCTATACGATTGTTTTTTGAAAGTGTTCGGCCAATTCATAAATCCACCAGTAGATATGCTGGTTAATTTAATGTCATGAGCGAATTATCAGTTATGACAGCCCAGATATTTAGGATAATTAAATTCTTTTTGTAGCAGAGGAAGAATGAAAATTGCCATTGTTATTAAGAATGCAAAACAGAATTAGCCTGGTGATCGAATCACATGGAAAACCAATTCAAAATTGCAACATAACATTTCAGTTAAACCAAAATGTTAACTTTACACAATAGGACAATGAAAAAACTAAAAAAAAAAGTACAGGTAAATAATTATTAAAATGTAATTATAAACTAAAGCAATGAAATTTTAACTATGAATAAATATTTCAAAACCAAATATAATTACACATATTTGGATGATGTGTAGGAAAGGAAACCAGCCATCATTCACAGAAGCTTCTCCTAATCTATGACTCTGGACCACATTACTGGAAAGAAATTTTCAGTATGTTAAAACCCAAAACATATGTAAACCTAAGATGGTGAAAAAAATAATTCTGTTTTAAATAGATAGATTTGGGGAAAAAAGGGTAGATGCTTGGAAAAATAAAACAAGAAGCTATCAGAACCTCTCCCTCGAACGCAGAAGGAATAGCTGGATTCAAGCCTCATGTCCTCTTTATAAAAGGACATCTCATAGTTTTAAAGACATTGCTTTCACTCTAAGCTATGACTAAGTATATTCTGGGGTGAGACTTGAAATTAACATCCAAGAGTCATTTCTGTAATAACTTTTTGAAAGAAGCAAATAAGTGAGAGCAATTACACTCACCTACTTGAAAAATAAAATTGAAAATTTTATAGAAGAATCCTAATTGTAAAACAGTATAAATTCTTTCAGGATGGAGTTAATTCATTGTACAGATGAGTATCTGAGAACCTACAGGAGAAACTTTTAGAAAATCTAGTAGTGACATTAAAATACCTTGTTAATGAGAGTCTGTGAAAAACTACAAAGGAAGCTCTCATGTAATTGCTGATTTATAGTTTTCTCCCCCACAAATACCTATCATGGCTGGAAATGTTGCCATGACTTTTGGTACTTTGAAAGGTATTTCACAAATCACAGATATTTCAATAGAAAATGAGAAGAATATTAAGAATATTAACTTTAAGGTATGTTTTTACTTTTCTTTGACAAATACTAAGAAAAATACAAAATGAAAACAAACACTAAACACAATGGATTTGGCTGCAAAAAAAAATTGTTACTAGTATAAAGTCAAATATAAGAACACATAGAGATCAGTAAGGAAAGACTGGCTGTGTGGGATGGCTCATGCCTGTAATCCTAGCACCTGGGAGGCTGAGGTGGGTGGATTACTTCAACTGAGGCTCCTGACCAAGAGTAAGACACCCATCTCTACAAAAAAAAAAAAATTGTCAGTGGTTGTGGCGGTGCCTCTAGTCCCAGCTACAGGAGGACTGTCCCAGCTAGGGGAGACTGAGGCAAGAGGATTGTTTGAGCCCAGATGTTTAAGGTAGCTGTAGCTATGATGCTAGGGCACTCTACCCAGGGTGACAGAGTGAGATTCTGTCTCAAAAATAAATAAATAAATAAAAGAGAAAAGACTGACAACCTTCACTCCTTCACCAATAGGCAAAAAGTGTGGAGAAATGTGAAATATGAATGAAAAACATCTCAAATCATTTAAAAATGTGAAAAAAAAATGCGAATTCTGACTGATAATAAGTGAGTAAATTAAATTTTAAAAATTGAAGATTTTCTTTTGACTATCATATTGGAAAAGTTAATGACTATCTATCTATCTATCTATAAAAACCTGTTCTGTTTGGCAAATATGTGTTATTTACAAAGATTTGGGGTATACATGTCTGTGGATTTGTTCAGTACCTCAGTATCTTATACTAAATACTCATGTAATGATTACGGGGAGTCTAAATATATAAGAATTTTTTGACATATGACTGATTGGTCACCATCAAAAGGGGAAGGCTTAATATATTATGTATTACACACTAGAAAATATTATAGCCCTTAAAAGCAGAAAAAATTATGTACATGCAATGACATTGAGCAAATTAAAATATTTATATTCTTAAGAAAGCATCATTTGCCTGACAATATACTTCAATATACTTCAATCTCATCTATATTAGTGAGATAGATAAGATAAAGTTTATGAGGAAAAATCTTTCATTTATTAAAACCTTTAAAACTTGAAAAATATATATCCTACATAATATAATTTTATCATATTTCATTCATACAATATTCTCTTTATACGTAACACAGAATGAAGTCATATAGTAATATCATCGATTTTACCTACAAGGTTAATGAGTAATCTTTCCTATTAAAGGCATCTGTGGTTCAGTGTTTATTCTGTATTAGTTATTTTTAAATAGCCCGTTACTTATAACTTTTATAAATTATATAAATTATTATACCCATATTACATAACTTATATAAATTATTATCGCCTACTGAGATGGTTAATTTTAGGTGATAACCTGCATGAACTGGAGCATCTAGAAACCCGATGAAGCCTTGTTTGGGGTGTGTCTGTGAGAGCGTCTCCAGAGGACTTTAGTGCGTGAGTCTGAGTGGACCAGGTGGAGGATCTGCCATTACTGTAGGTGGGCACCATCCAGCCTACCAAGGCCCAGACACAACAAAAACAGAGAAAGGCAAATGTGTCCTTCCCTCCCCTGGAGCTGAGATGCTCTCCTTCTCCTCTTGGACATTGGAATGAGGGCTCTCCAGGCTTTGGACTCCAGGACTTTACTCCAGCTCCATCCCAGTTCTTAGGGCTTTGGTCTTGGACTGAGAGTTACTCCATGAGCTTTTGTGTTTCTTTTCTTCCCTTTTTTTTGAGACAGAATCTCACTTTGTTTCCCACGGTATAGTGCCCTCGTGTTACAGCTCAAAGCAACTTCAAACATTTGGACTCAAGTGAATTTCTTGCCTCAGCCTACTGAGTAGCTAGGACTACAGGCACCGGACACAACGCCCAGCTATTTTTAGAGACAGGGTCTGGCTCTTGTTCAGGCTGGTCTTGAATTGGTGAACTCAGGCAATCCACCCACCTCGGCCTACCAGAGTGCTAGGATTACAGGCTTGAGCCAGGGAGCCTGGCTTAGCTTTCCTGTTTCTAAGGCCTTCAGACTTGGAATAAACAACACTACCAGCCTCCCAGGGTCTCCATCTTGCAAATGTTCTGGCCTGGGACTTTTCAATCTTCCTAATTGCGTGAAAAATTCCCCTAACAAGCCTTCTTTCATATACTGTGTTTCTACATACAATATACAAAGGGTGCCAAAAATGTTTATACACATTGCATGCAAGGAAAAAGCTGTATTAAAATTGTAATACTCAAGTCATGTTTGACTTCTGCAATTATAAGAGAAACAAGATACAATATACAAGATAACAAATGTTATCAGTATATACTGAGTAGTATGAGTGTAATACAGTTTTTTCCTTACTTAAAAATCTGAGTACATTTTTTTGACACCCTCTGTATACATCTTGTTGCTTCTGTATCTCTGGAGAACCCTAACTAGTGCACTCACTTACGTCTGTGTTGTCAAAGTTTAACAGTAGAGGATTCAAACATGTTTTCAAAAACAAATTATGAATAGAAATTTCAAATATGAAATTTCTGAACCTTGTAGCATCTTATACAAGTTAACTAGCTCCCTCTATGTCAGAATATCATGATTATGTAAATTAATATTCTTTATAAATAAGATATTTTATTTTTAAATAGAATGGTTTTTAGAGATGTCATTTTATTTTTATAAACAAAAGCTGTAAACACATAATAAATGTGTACAATTTGATCACTACACCCTGTCGTAAATCTATTCATCACCTCTCAAAGTGGCTTAACCACCCTGTTTTTATTTATTGTTATTACTTTTTCTGACTAAAAACACTTCACATAAGGCTTACCTGATTACTAAGTTTTTAACACCAAATACAGTATTGTAAACTACAAGCAGCTGCTTTACAGTAGATTTCTGGGACCTGTTAATCTTATATGAGAGAAACTTTGCACCCTTTGACTAAAAACTCTGTTTTCATTCCCCCTAGTCCCTGTCAACCACCCTCCCACTCACTGCATCTATGAGTCTGATTTTTGTAAATTCATCATGGAAATGGTATCCTGCCATGTTTGTTCTTCTGCGTCTAGCTTATTACACATAGAATAATGTCCTCTAGGTTCATCTACTTGATTGTAAGGGACAAGATTTGTGTTTGTTACAGCTGAATAAATAGTACTGCACTGCAGGTAAAGACCATGTTTTTTTAATCCATTGTTCCATCAATTGTTTCCAGATCTTAGCTGCTATGAATAATGCTGCAGTGAGCATGGGAGTGCCAAGTCTCTTTGAGATCTTGATTTCGGTTCCTTTAGAGCTAAAGGAGAACTTTAGAGCAATGATATGATAGTTCTATATTTAGGTTTTCATGAATCACCACACTGTTTTCCATAGAAGCTTCACAAACTTACGTTCGCTCCAAAAGGTTACCATTGCTTTTTCTTTTGTTCACCACATCCTTGCCAACATGTATTGTCTTTTGTTTGTTGAGGTTGTCTGGGGCTTGGGAGATTTTTTAGTAATAGACCATCTACAATTTGAGATAATGTCTCACTGTGGTTTTGGTTTTCATTTCCCCAATGATTAATGGTGCTGACAACTTTTTCATATATTTTTGACCATTTGGATGTATTCCCTGGGAAATAATCTAATCAAGTCATTAGCTCATTATTTTTTTAATTGTGTTATCAGTTTGTTTGCTATTAAGCTATAACTGTTACTTATGTATTTTGAATATTAACCCTTTATCAAATATATGGTTTATAAATATTTCTCCTATTTTGTTGGTTGTTTTCCTTTCATTGTTTGTTTCCTTGCTGTGCAGAAGCTTTTAATTTTATGTAATTCCACTATCTATTTTTACTGTTGTTTTCTGTGCTTTTGGTGTCACGTCCAAGAAATTCCCAGGGCTACATGTTCA
The DNA here is from genome assembly GCF_000181295.1 of Otolemur garnettii. Lineage (NCBI taxonomy): Eukaryota > Metazoa > Chordata > Mammalia > Primates > Galagidae > Otolemur > Otolemur garnettii. The sequence continues at coordinate 15,716 of NW_003852962.1, forward strand.
GAGATTTTTTTGCTGTTTTCTTCTTGGAGTCTGAAGAGTTCAGGTGTTACGTTAAGAATTTTGTCATTTGGAACTGATTTTTCTGTATAGTGTCAGATGATTCTCCAATTCTATTCTGTTCTTTTGCATGTGGGGATCCAGTTTTCCCACCACATTTACTAAAGAGGCTTTACTTTTTTCCTCACTGTATATTCTTTGCACTCTTATTGAAGATCAGTTGACTGACAACGTGTACTTTTTCCTGGGCTTCCTACTGTTCCATTAGTCTATATGTCTTCTTAATCCTGTGTCAAACTATTATTATTCTAGCTTTGTAATATATTTTCAAATCGGAAAATATGATACCTCCAGCTTTGTAATTCTTGCTCAAAATTGTTCTGGCTATTCAGTATCTTTGTAGATTCATATGAATTTTAGAAATATGTTTTCTATTTCTGAAAAAAACAGCATTGGGATTTGAGAGATTGGATTTACCTTGCAGAACCAGCTCAGTTTTGTCAGTGTTTTTCCCTATTGTTTTCTGGCCTCTATTTCATTTATTTCTGTCTTAATTTTTATTATTTCCTTACTTCATCAAACTCTTAAGCTTAAATTTTTTTCTGGTTTTCTACTTCCTTTTGTATAACATTTACCTGTTTATGTGAATTCTTTTCTCTTTTTTATTAAACGCATTTATGGCTACACAATTCCCTCCTACTGCCGATCTGCCTGTGCCCCATAAGTTTTGATATATTTTGCTTTTTTATCTTGAAATATTTTCTGATTTCCCTTTGGCTTCCTCTTTCCCACTGTTCCTTCCACAGTATGCTGTCTAGTTTCCATGTGTTTGTGAATTTTTCCATTTTCCTTTTTTGTTGTTGTTGAATTCTAGTTTCATTGTATTATTGTCAAAAAAAAGATATTGAAGTGATTTCAATCTTCTTAAATTTATTAAGACTTCTTTTGTGACCTAGCATGGGATTTATCTTGGAGAATGTAACGTGTACTTCAGAAGCTTGAGTTCGCTACATTGGGAGAAGGTTCTATGTATGTCTCGTAGGTCCATTTGGTTTATAGCATTAAGTCTTTGTGTGCCTATTCATTTTCTGTCTAGTTTATCGATCTACTGTTGAAAGTGGGGTGTTGAAGTCTCCTGCTACAATTGTAATTTGATCTACTTCTTCCTTCATATCTGTCAATATTTGTTTCATATATCTAACTGTTCTAATGTTAGGTGCATATGTATTTACAATTGTTTTATGATCCTTTTTAATTGGATATTTTATTACTAAGTAATGACCTTTTTTATTTTTGTGACTGTGATTGACTTAAAATCTATTTAGTCTGATATAAATGTAGCCATCCTTGCTCTCTTTTGGTTGATATTTGCATGGAATATCTTTTTCAATCATTTCACAACATGTCATTAAATCTAAAGTGCCTCTCTTATAGATATCATATAGTTGAATCTTTTTATTTTATTCTTTCAGTCATCCAGTGTCTTTTGATGAGTGAGTATAATCCATTTACATTTAAAGTGACTATTGATAGTTAAGGACTTAATGTAGCCATTCTGTTAATTGTTGGGGGGGGGGTTGTTGCTCTTTGTGTATTTCTTTGTTCTCTTTCTGTCCTGCTGTCTTTGTGTTATTTGATGATAGGTAACGATATACTTTTATTATATTTTCTTTTTTTGGTATGTGTTTACTATAATTTTTCCCCTTGCTTTTTAATAAGGCTAAATAAAACTTGTTATAACAGTCTTTTTTGACCTGATAACATCTAGACATTAATTTTGTACAAATCTCTCCATTTTAGTCCCCTCTCCAACTTTATTGTATTGATTTAGAAATTAGTTTGGGTTTTGTTTTGCATCTCTTAACTAATTTTTCACATTATGCTTATTTTTAATATTTCTATCTTATATTTATAATAGCTGCTTTAAATTCCTTGACTGTGACCTGGTGTGATTGCTCACACCTATAATCCTAGCAGTCTGGGGGCCTGAGGCCAATGTTTTCCTTGACCTCAGGAGTTTGAAATCAGCCTGAGCAAGAGCAGGACCCCATCTCTACTAAAAATTGAAAAAGTAGCCAGGCATGGCAGGTGCCTATAGTCTTAGGTACTTGAGAAGGTGAGGCAGGAAGATCTCTTGAGCCAAAGAGTTTGAGACTGCTGTGTGCTACAATGATGCCATGGCACTCTACCCAGGGCAACAGAATGAGACTCTGTCTCAATAGTAATAATAATAATAATGATAAACATAATAAAACTCTGTTTTCTATGATGTTCTTGTCTCTAAATGATGATTTTTCTTCTAAATTCAGTTGACATCACTGGACACAAACTCCAGATTCTCCACTGAGCTGGGAAGCCATTGAATTTCCAGTCAGTTCTTTCAGCTTCCAGCCCCCTCCCTCCAACCTTTTCACTGGGGCTCCTCAGCACACGTGTAGTCATGTGCTCAGCAAAGAGGTTGAATGTATTTTATTAGCATATTTTGGGCTAACTCTTTCCATGACATTTTTCTGTTCTAAATTATCTCCCTAAGTTTCTGTTTTTTTCTTTCAAGCTCAGATGAACTGACTCCGTAGCTAATAAACTTACAAATTTGTACCATTGAGACTCCTACATATTAAGAGAACTTTCAAACAAAAATCTGAAAACTCAAAAATCTTCCAGTTTTAGCCTGACTAGTATTTCTAATATGGGTTTTTCTTTAGCATTTTAATTGACTTATCTATTTTTTATTACAAGAGTGTGCTTGAGTTGTAAGTTACTGAATTTGTACTTTGAAGCATAAATGGATACTTGTATACAAATGTTTGGAAAGTTCTTCAAACAATTTTGTCACAAATTTGAACATATTAACTACTATAGCAAAATAGACAACATAAATTATGTTCTAAAAATTATATTACAGACATTCTAACACTTATCTTGATTATGAAAAGTGAACTTATTAAAAATTAATAAAGTAAAATTGATACTGTAAGTAACTAAAATGGGGATGTTTCCCCATTTTAGCTTGTAGTTAACAAATGTATTCCTTAGGAGAACATTTTTTTATAATAATAGATGGGTAAAATGGAAAACAAAAGAATTATTGAATTTATTTGTTCTTTACAGTTTGGTTCTTGTGAAATTTTGGTCCAACTTTTGTTGTTTTAGGATATTTAAGTGTTGTATTACATTTTTCTTGTGTTTTATGGCTGTTTTTAGGACAGATTTTTATGAGATAAAACATTTTGATTTCCATTTTCTGTGTTCTTTTCCATGCAGCGTGTAGATGAAAAATGTTTTTGTGGACTGTTACAGCTGAAGCACTTTGCTGGATTCCTGTGTCAAGAGGGTGCTCTTCTGTCAGGACAATGTAATGCAGCCTCTAAATGGATGGATTTTGAAGAGAGGAGGAAAGAAGTATTTTTTGTGTATGTGGGTGTGTTTTAATTATCACTTTATGACTGCCCTAACACCCTGTCTCTTACACAAACACACACTTGGTTTTTCCCCTTTACTGTTTCAAATGTGCTTCTTCCTCTTTTAACCTCTTTTCCCCAGAAGTGCTGTTTTTCCAACACTGACTCATCGAGTCCAGAACAGATTCATAAGTCTTCCGCCCCTACTCAGAAATCTGAGTTATTGTACTCCTTTGTGAAATTTTCACTGTTAGTGTGGTCTTCCTTTTCTGAAACCCTAACTCCTTGAATAGGTAGTGATGAGATGTAGGAATAAGTCCACTACAAACTCTTTCCTATCTTTCTGTTTATAAGTAAAGTATTTTGAAGTTTTAGTATTCTCTGACCTGTATTCATGAAAAAGGCATGAATTTGCATGGCTTTATTTTTGGCATGTTATTGGTGTAGATTTTAAGGCTATTTTAGAAGATCACAGTTTAGGCAATTGCCATTATCTCTCTTGGTATCAATTTTGTTTCAGTGAGTTTCTAGGTATCCCCAGAACTCTACTGTCTACTTGTTTCTAAAATTATGAGGGAATAACTATTCCTGCTTTGATTTTCCTTATTCTTGGCCTGATTCACTCATGCAAGTTTCAACTTGCTCAGCTTATCACTGTGCTAAGAGGGCTTCATTTGTTTCCATCCATGCAAATGCTAATGTTCTTGACTTTTACGTAGCTCAAAACTTTTGTAATGATTCACATACAAGACTGTGCCTAAGTTATAAGTTTCTTCATTTGTATTTTGAAGAGAAAGTTCTTACCAACAATATCCGTTGTCACAGGTCTGAAACATATTGAATATATTATATTAGGTGACTACTCCAACAGAATAGGTAACACCATGTTCTAAATAATATGGAAGAACATAACCTAGCTTGATGATGAAAAATGAACTTTAACAAAGATTAATATTTATATAAGTAAAATGGATATTGAAAGCAACTAAAATATAGGATGTTTCCAGAAAAAGCTTTTAGCTATAAAATCTAGTGTTTCGGTAAAAGAAAAAAAAAAGGATGAGTAAAAATGAAAAAATCAAATAATTATTACATTTATTTCTACTTTATACTGTTTGATCCTTAACTTATAAATTTTTGTTCATTTTTTGTTTGTTTTAGGTTTGTTTATTTGTATAGGTTTTAAGTGTTGTATCATAATTTTCTCGTGTTTTATGGCTATTTTTATGAAGGAATTTTTATCAGCTTAAATGTTTTGATTCTCCATTTCTTTGGTCTTCCTTTCTGTGCATACATATAGATGAAAACGCTTTCTGTGGATGGGATGATAGCTGGAGCACTTTGTTGGATTCGTGTATCAAGAGTGTCCTCTTCCGTCAAGATGATGCAGTGCACTTTCTTATATGAGTGGTTTTTCGGAGAGATAAGAAAACAGGTTTTGTGTGTGTGTGTGTGTTAAATGTAATTTTGTCCAAAATTATCCTAATACCCTGTCACTTACACATATACACACTAGTTTATTTCTTCATTTATTTATTTATTTATTTATTTATTTATTTAGAGATAGAGTCTCATTTTGTTGTCCTTGGTAGAAGGGCATCATAGCTCACAGCAACCTAAAACTCTTGGACTCAAGTGATCCTCTTGCCTCAGCTTCTGAGTAGCTGGGACTACAAGGATGGGCCACAATGCC
>NW_003852963.1:0-10725 GCF_000181295.1 Otolemur garnettii
TAATTTTAGGTATTTACTTATAAATTTCTAAGGGTACTTATGATTTTGTCTTTTCATGCCAATAGTTTTCAAATCATAAGAAAATTTAATAAACATTATATGCATTAGAGTTAAAAGAATCACAGGACTTACTATGATATTTAACTAAATTAAATAAGTTATTAGTAACTCATGATCTGGGAATAGTCTAACTGACTAGACATTGAAGTCAACATTTACCAAAGCAAAACATAGTATGGAGCCTTGCTGACGCTTCTGACCCTCTACTCACTCCTGATGTGTGATTTCTATAACATTCTGAAAATTATGACCTAAAGTGAATGTAATAATAAAAGTCAGTTGATTAGACTATGGATAGGAAGCAAAAGTGGACAATTTTGGCTGACTCTCTAGTATGAACACAAGCCAACTGTTGAACGAGTCTCTTTTAGAAACAGACATACGGGTCTTTCTCTGGTGCAAGGATTTTGAGCAGCTGGCTTTAAGCAGGCTAGTTCCATTAAGAAAAAAAAAAGTTGCAGAATATTCCATCATGAGTAGGATGTTATGTCTACCTTTCAAGCTTTGGGTCTATATTATGACAGAGTCTAAAATTCTATGAAAACAAATTTATGACCCCTACACAAGTTCAGAGAAGATAGTGAGAGAGCAAGATCAAAACTCTGGTCTGGTAGTCACTTACACACGTTGAAAAATAAATAGCAATGAAAGACTAAGAATGCAATCAGGCGTGACATACAGTCCAAAGCCAAGAGAACTGGAATGTGTCTAATGAGAATGAAAGCATAATAAATATGATGCTGAAAAGAAAATTATAAAGCAGCAGGAGGTGACAGGAAGAGGATATGAACTGTTAAAAATACCAATTTAAACAAATGGTAAAGAAATCAGAATCAGCAAGCAATGCCCACATCAGAAAGTGAATGTATGAGTTGGTGGCTTTGCTGACGTAATCTCAACGAATTAATAGTGAAAACAGCTTAGGACAACTGTACTATCACACAAATAAGAACAAACCAGAATACAAAAAATATTAACACAGGGGGTACTGAAACTGACATTTTAAAGAAGAAATCAAAAATAGGAGAAGGCATTCTAATAATAAGCCAGAAGTTACTTTCTGAAACAAAAGAGAAACTTTTATCCTAGATTAACTACCACAACAAGGCAGGACTCAGAAATCCTGCAGTACCATTTAAAGGAGTACTATTTGCATAGGGCTGAAAGAAAAAAGTGAGACCTGAGTATATTATATTCAGATAAAAGTCATTCTCATATCAATACGATAAACAACTATTTCTAAACACACTCTTAGCAAATTCAACATCCAAGAGTTTTTACTGAAAAAAAAATTCAACAGTTTGTCAAGAAATATTACAAAATATTTTGTAATAAATAATGCCTGATTCAATAATGAACATCAATGCACTTAAAATATAGCAAAAAGGCTAAAAAATAGGAGGAAAATAAATGGCATTATTATTGATAAGTTAAATCAACAATACAAATAATACAAATTGAGATGACTTCAAAGCAGGAGTTCAACTTTAAGTAGCTAAAATTAAAATGCATTTGTTAAAAACAAAGACTCAAAATTGCATGTACATCTCCTGTGTTAATGCTCTCTCCTTCATGAGGTCTTTCAGAGAAAAAATTAGGGCATGTGGCTTAGATCTGAAGTTCAATGTAGTTCATACTTTTATTTCAAACTGTCTTTCAACCAGAATTTTAAAATTTTATTTAAAAATTCACACAGCATCGACTGCATTGAGACCCCTCCTCTCTGTGCACACAGACTCACGAGCAATCTGTTCTCAGGACTGGTGACAGTTACTTTTGAATTATTGATACTGGGCACACTTTCACTTCCATTTAGTACTAACTGAATGGTTTATAACATTTAAATATACATTCATTTTTATTCACTTATTTATTCATAATATTAAAAAGATTATGCACAAAATCTAAGAATTTATGCAATTATACCATTATTTATTTTACAAAATATAGTAAGACGATTTGAAGCCTTAGGTTGTTTTTACAATTTTAGCAAATCACTTTAGCAGTTTGGCAACTGAAACACATGAGCTTTGTATTGGACATGTTGTAGCTGATATTTGAAAATACACCAATTACAAAGTTATAAAATATTGGACATTTTCCAGTTAATATGATAGTTAACATACTCAGTATTAGATAAGTCTTTAAAAGCTATGATAGTACTGACAAAGGGTCGTTAATGGCTATTCTCAAGGCTCTGAGCAAATCTGAACTCATCATTGTGTTCAAGTTCACCTCCACCGCTGCGCCTTTGGCCCTCGTGTGAGCGATGTTATCAGCCTGATCAGCAAACATGGGAACCCCCACCATGGGGACCCCGTGATAAATGAATCCCATTAGTTCCTCCATGGGTGATAAAAGCTTTGGTTTTGGGATGACCTAGTTTGGGGATAGAGTAATAAGTGTAGATTTCATTATAAGACATTAGCAGAATTTCAGAGACAGAGGGGAAAAACTGTGGCATAATCACTAAAGATGGAAACATTTTCTACACAAGCTGAGCACATGGGACATTGCCATCACAGAAAACTATGATCCCAGGGAAATAAGGAATAAGCACTATGTGTTTTAGGGGAATGAATTTCTGAGGAGGTGACATCTGAACTGAGAATAAAACTTGGAGAGTAGTGAGGTCTTCTGAAGATGCTCTGTTGTGCACCAGAGGAAGCAATTTCTCTACTGGGTGTATATCCAAAAGACCAAAAATCACTTGGCAACAAAGATATTTGCACCAGATTGTTCATTGGAGCTCAATTCATAATTGCCATGTTATGGAAGAAACCCAAATGTCATTGACCCATGAACGGATTAATAAATTATGGTATATACATGCTATGGAATACTATGCAGCATTAAAAAGAGATGGGGACTTTACCTTTTTTTATGTTTACATGGATGGACCTGGAAAATATTCTTCTTAGTAAAGTATCTCAGGAATGGCAAAAATTTCCAGTGTACTTAGTACTACTATGAAACCAATTTATAATCACTCACACTTGCATATGAAAGATGAATCACAACTATAGCCCAGGATGAAGGAGGGAAAGGGAGAGGGATGGGGAAAGAGGGGAGTAGTTTGATAGAGGGAGGGTTAGTGGTGGGACCACACCTAAGGAGCACATTGTAAGGGTACAAGTCAAATCTATCAAGTAGAGAACACAAATGTCTTAACATTGTGATTAAGTGAATAAGATGAAAGCTACATTAATTAGTTGGATGTAAGCACTCCAATTTGTACAAGTAATCAACACATTGAATCCCACAAAGACATAAATGTATTCATGACCTATGTATATATGACTTAATAAAGGGGGGAAAAAAAGAGCCTGTATGTTATTGAATCAGACTGGGGAGCAATTTATGCCTCCAGGGCATTATAAAAAGAAGTAGATGATTCAGCCACAAATTTTTGAAGGCTAACAGCTAGACTAAGAGTTAAAAGCCAGAAAATGCTTCCTATAGCTTCTGTCTTCCCAGGTCATGTGAACACGCCCAAGGCTGCTCTCTCTGAGACAAAAATTAAAGGAACAATGTTTAAGGGAAGGAAACTTCATTAAAGTGATCCAGCTGATCACTAAACCAATAAATTTAAGGAAGAGATGATTCAAATTGGAAGGAGATCTACATAGAAGCTGTGTTATATAAAATGTAGAGTTTTAATAAGTTTGACAAGGAACATATAGAAACAGAAAATTGCAACCTCTACGTAAAGGATCATGTGCAATGATGTGAGGGCTGAGTTTACAAATTTAACAGGAAAAACCCTGAAAATAAACACTGTCAATATGTTCAAAGTCCTAAAGGTAACTGCACTTAAATAAGAAAAGGACGGTTCAATGACAGTGTCACATCCAGTAGAGGATGTGCAGGACAAGCTTGAAGCCATTGTTCAAAACAAGAACAAAATGAAAATTTTAGAGTGAAAATTATAGCAACTGAAGTAAAAATGCACTAACAAGATTCTGATTCACATTTGAATCCAAAGAAGTAAAAGCCTCCAAGCTTCATGACCATACAATAGAAATTATATAATCCCAAGAATAGAGGAGAAAAGAATGAAGGAAACAGACTGAGCCGTGATGGATGTTGGGACACACTTCACTGCAGCAATAAGTGTGAGCTGGACCAGTTAGGAGGGAAAGAGCAAGATAGGAGGAAAATATTCAAAACTAAGGCCTGAAGCTTCCATAAGCGGTAAGATCTCATCTGTATCCCAGCTGAATGGATTCTAAGTAAGACAAACACAGAAAGATCCAAATACAGACACATCATGCCAGGAGGCTGAAAGTTAAACAAAGAAAACAATGAAGCCCAAAGAAATGACCAACTCATCACATGCACAGAAACTCCAACAATGTCTACAGTTGACTTCTCATCAGAAACAACACTGCTCACATGAGGGCGGAGCAAGATGGTCAAACAGAACCCTCCAGTGACTGCCCTTCTGCATGAGCACCCAATTCAAATGCTGTCCACAGAAACAAGCCCCTCAGAAGCACAACAACCAGGTGAGTTATCATATTACTTGACTTTAACCTTGTATCAAGGAAAAGGCACTGAAGCGGGAGAAAAAGACAATTTTGATTTCCTACACCATCCCTCACATATCTGCCAGTGGTGCCTCCCATGCCGAGTACAGAGAATTGTGTCAGTGCCTGTGGAAGGGACATTTTGACCAGAAAAGCCACACAGAATTCCTCATCCTCCCTCAAGACTGAGTTCCTGTGAATCCCACAACCAGTGCAAAGAGTAGCTTGGGGTTCAGCTAAATTCATAAGGCAATATGGCCACAAGGGTTGCATCCTGTGGCAATTTCTGTGGATGTGCTGTCCTGGAGCTGGTGGACATCAGGTGCATGTGACCCACTGAGACAGCAGCTAGTGCATCAAAGCCAGGGAGTATGTTGCCCCTCCCCAGTTACTGTCACAGCCAACACAGCCAGGGAGTGTGTCACGCCTCCCGGTTACTATCACAGTCAACACAGCCAGAGAGTGTGTCACCCCCCATCCGGTTACTGTCACAGTCAACACAGCCAGGGAGTGTGTCACCCCTCACTATAACTGTTACAGTCAACACAGCCAGGGAATATATCTCCCCTCCCCAGTTACTGTTGCAGTCAACACAGCCAAAGAGAGCTTTTTTCTACTGAGGAAAGGAAAGGGAAGAGCTCAGAGGACTTTGTTTTACAACTTGCATAAAAGCTCAGCCACAGTAATGTGGCCTAGCCAGAATTTTTATTTGTAGATGCTATTTTTCAATAGAAGGAACATGTCTTCTTGGGAAAGTGATTGATATTACTCCAAGGTTAAGACAAAAGCACAAGATAAGCCCAAAATATATGTCAGAAAGTAAAAAAGTGCACAAAGTGATGGGAACATTCCGAAAAGATATAGAAGACAACTGAAAAGAGTCCCAATAAATCAAATATGGATCAACGTCCTCAAAAACAATGATGATAGTTATGAACTGTGACCTGTGGAATAAATCAAATACACATGAATCTATATTAAACAGAACCAAAGTAAATAAATAAATGCAGGAAAGGGATGTTCTTCCTTACAGTAGAATTCCTGTTAATGATTAGGAAGAAATGAAGGACATAGAAACCACCACTGGGCAAACGCCACAGTAATTTTGTGTCAGACAAGAGTCAAAGAACACTGAGGAGAAGTAACAACTAAATGCATTCATTTCCTGTGCAGATGTTACATCACACTCTTTGCCTCCCATTCATCAAAATGTTAGAGGGTCCTTCTCCAAAGAAATTGAAAGAAATTTTCCAAGGTAGAATAAAGTAACTGGAGTTCATGTAACCTGGAAAGTAAAATCTTCTTTATTCTGACATTTATGGATCCCTTTAGGTAATGTCTACAGTTAAGTACAAAAAAATCAAAGTCAACCAGTTATCAAGTCCTTCACAAATACAAAGATGTACTACGGAGTCATTTTAATCTTCATATTTTTTTTTTTTCCTGAAACAGCTTCTCTCTTTCTCTCTTTGTGACCTTCCTGGGCTGGTGCAGTGGCATCATCACCTCTCACCACCACCTCAGACTCCTGGGTTCAAGTGATCCTCCTGCCTCAGCCTCCCAAGGTGAGACTAGAGATGCATGACACCACACCAGGTAATATTTTTTTAAGAGACAGGGTCTCACTTTTGCTTGGGTTGGTCTTGAAGTCATCTTCTTGCCTCTGCCTTCCATAGTGTCAGGATTGCAGACATGAACCCTATGCCCAACCAAATTCCTTATTCTTAAGTATAAAAAGATAACCAACATTTGAGAAAAGCAAATAAAATAACAAGAGTAAACTAAAGATTAATAAACACTTGGGCAGGTACACACATATGCACCAGAATAAAGAGATACTCAACAAGCAAAAAGAATTTTTAAAAATAACAGCCATAACTTTGTAAGAAACCTCAGGGATAGTTAAAAGTATTTCATCCATCAAGAATAATATTCAGGAAAAGTGAAACAATAAGGGAAAATTTGAGAGCTCTTTCAGGGTCATCGCAGGTGTTTCCAGCCTGCTGTGCTCTCTGTCCTCCCCCATGGGTCTCTCACCTTCTGCACTAGGGCTTCTCTGACACTTCACATGGAACCCTGGACCTCACCCAGTGCTTCACATGGAACTCTGGACCTCACCCAGCGCTTCACAGGGAACCCTGGACCTCACCCAGTGCTCACTCACACACGCCTGATCCAGCAGTGTGAGAAACAGGCACTGCAGATACCTGTCCCCTTGCATCCATGCACCTCCCGCTGGCTCCTGGTGGGCCTGGGTCCCAGCAGCTCACAGCCATGACTGGTTGGTGACTCTGCTTTACTGACTTGCTCCCTCCTGTTTTACTTTTCCCTGTCCCCTACTCCTGGACCCTCAAGTCATTTCTCAAACTGTAGTGCTCTAATCCTCATCTCAGTCTCTGCTTTCTAAGGGAAAAACAGACTGTGGCAGCTTGTGCCTTAGGTGGCTCTAAAAAGAACCCTGGAAGTAGATAACTCACCGATAATTTGGAGAAGCAATCTGAAGCCAGTAATACACGAGAGGGGATAACTGTAGTATCCAGTGAGGTCACAATTGATCCAGCTTATGAGACTGAAGAGGGAAAGGGGAATTGAGGTTTGGTACAGCAAGAGGAGAAGCATTTGATTATGAACAGTAACAAACGAGGGTAGTTTATAGAGGAAGGTGACTGTTAACAGTTTTAGAGGCCTTGTAAAAAACAAAAGGAAGACTTAGTTTAAACAAATGACTAATCAAAATATGCAGTGAGTGTCATAATTTCTCCGCTGTAGTCTTTAATGAAACTTCTGCAGCAACAGAAAAGCAGGACTAGACTGTGGGCATGAGGGTAGCAGAGATGCAGGGACTGTTCCCACAGGCTCTGCAGTTGCTGTGTGGAGTCAGGGACTGGGAGAAGAAGAACAGGAGGCTAAGGATTTGGGTTAGAGAACAAGTGCACATTTATTCATATGCTATTTTAACTTATATGATTTTTACATTTTCCAGTTTTTAACAATGTTCAACATGTAATAATTTTATCTTTCTAATAGGAACTAAATCTCTGGAAATTCTGACTTGACCAGGTAAGTAGAGAAAGATGTTTTGTCCCAGGAGGAGGAGAATCTCCATAACGCCCCTCTTGCTGGCATTCACCTGGGGGACCCACAGGTGAAGATCCCAGCTTCAGTTCTGGGACCCAGCTAGTCCTGCTTCCCCTTCTTCCTCGGGGCAGCAAACTTCCGGTAGCAGAGCAGACAGCACTTTGTGAGGAGGAACATCACAGCTGCCCCGCAGGCCAGCAGGAAGCCAATCACGTCCAGGGAGTGGTACTGGGCCCAGCTGAGGTCATGGACTGCAGCCCGCAGGTGCTGGGCTCCTCCATGGCGCATGACGAACTCGATCCAGAAGACTGCTCGATCCAGGGGCTTCATTGGCTGGTCATGGTGAATTCCTGATAATTTCATAGCATTCTCCTTATAACTGAAAGGCAAAAACACTTATAAAAATTAGAAAGTTTGGTTTTTATTAAAAACAAGTAGGTAAAATATGGTATATGTGTGTTATTAAAGCCAAAATCTTGTTGCAAAAAATATTAATTCTTGTGGCATGAACTTTGTTGGTTGCATAGCATTTAACAGATATTTGTATAGGGTGAAGGCTGAAAAACATGTACACTTAACAAAGTGCATTGAAATGAAGACATGGAAGAAATCTTAGCAAGACAATTCTTTTTTTTTTTTGCAGTTTTTGTGTGGGGTCAGGGTTGAATCCACCACCTCTGGTATATGGGGCCAGTGCCCTGCTCCTTTAGCCACAGGTGCCGCCCAGCAAGACAATTCTTAATCTAAATCTTTTCTTTCCAAGGATGAAATTTGATACCATATGAACTATTCTACAACTAAGTTGGGTAAGATCCCTTGAAAAGCTTAGATGCATGGTCTCTAACATGGTATGATGCATACAGATAATGAAAGGTAGGTAAGCCTTTAAAAGCAGGAATACTTACTAAGGGTCATTAATGACTGTTCGCAAAGCCCTGAGCAAATCTGCACTCGTCATTGTGTTCAAGTTCACCTCCACGGCTGCACCTTTGGCCTTCATGCGAGCAATGTTATCAGGCTGATCACAAGATAGTGGAATTCCCACCATGGGGACCCCATGATAAATAGCTTCATAGACCCCATTCATTCCACCATGGGTGATGAAAGCTTTGGTTTTTGGATGACCTAGTTGAGAATTAAATGAAAAATTGGAGATTCTTATTATAAAGTGTGGAGGATGCCAAGAGCCAGATGACCTCTGAGCAAGATGATTCACAGCTCGGGGTTGGAGCCCTCTGGCCGTTCGTCCTCAGGTCTTCCTTATGGAGAAAGAACCTGAGCTTTCAGCACATAGTCATTTGTTAATTACTCCCCTCACCTGTGTTGTATGGTCCCAGTAAAATGTTCGTGCAGAGGTTGCTCTGGGCTACCCTGCAAAGAAGGGCTAGCCCACCTACTACAAGCTTGTACTTCTAATCCTGCATCACAACTGGTTCCTTCCTGCTGTGATCCAGACCAGGGCCATAGGGGCCCAAGGGGTTGTGACAATAAAGTGTGAAAAGAAATCCAGGGCCTTAGGGGAAGACACTGAGATGAGTCAGAGAAGGCAGCAGCATTATCCATAAAGATGAGCACATAGGTCACTGCTACCAAAGACATTAGTCCTCACTGAATTGTATGCAAATTTTGCCTAAACAATAGAAAATGTGAATCTATAAAATAAGTGGTCAATTCTTTAATTGTATCTAGTATAAAATTGGAGGTAAAAGGAAATACATCTACAACAATTAAATGTTTGTTGAATATACTAGCTGTCCAACAGTGATTCAGTTTGTCCCTCTTCCAAATGCTGTTGTCACTGTCTTATAGTCTCACCGAGAAGGTCATTCTGGGGTATCCAATCATAGAGCTGAGTATTGGCTCCTAATGTGGCTGGCTTCTTCCCTTTGTGTCGCCACAAAACCTGTAGAAGAAAATATATGTATTTCACAAGTTAAACAACAGAATAATAGCATTAGTGAGTTTTGTCTAAAGTAATCCAATAAAAAGTAAAAGACCTTTTAGATCAGTGGTTCTCAACCTTCCTAATAGCATGACCCTTTAATACAGTTCCTCATTTTGTGGTGACCCTCCAACCATAAAATTATTTTCAGTGCTACTTCACAACTGTAATTTTGCTACTGTTATGAATCATAATGTAAATATCTGATATGAAGGATGTGTTTTCCAAGGGTCCAAAGGGGTCACAACCCACAGGTTGAGAACTGCTGCTTCAGATATTTCATACACCACTATCTGAAGAGTGGAAACATAGAGTTGTAGTAAACACAAAGTTAAAGTTAATTGAGTATCATAAATTATAACATACAGATTGTTACATGAAAATATTCAAATTGTAATAGACTTTTAGCTCCAGAAAACTCTAATTCATTAGAAAGAATACACAGGCTCAGGGCCTATAGCTCAGTGGCTCGGGCACCAGACACATACACCAGAGATGGGGGGTTCTAATCCAAAGAAAGGACATAAATCTAAACTTCTACTCCTATTCCTAACCGTACTAGATAAAATTCTGATACAAACAAATATGTATCAGAACACTGGAGAATGTTCTAGAACACAATTCCTCTCTATCCTCTCTATCTTTGCTGTATTAGTATCCCCATTGGGGGGGGAGGGGGCAGTTCTTAGAGCTAAGACTGTTTTGGACATTTCCTCGAGTAATCAGCACAGGTCCTAAAATTTCAAATCCTAAAATCTGAGGTGAGAACTCTGTGTTTCATTTCTATTAGAGACAAATGTTGAAAAGTGAGTTGTTTTCATAGCAACAGCAAGGCTCAGTAGGCTAATGATAAATTGCACCCAAATACCCTATTATAATGTTTTGTAAAATGTTTACCTAACACTGATTTTTACCTAACCTGTCATCCTAAATGGAAAATGAGATTCAAGTTCAGATGGAACTCACACTTCTTCCAGAGTTTGAATAGCCACCTGTCAGAACTGGAGGTTGTACTGACCTTCTGTGGAATCTGGGCCAAGGCTGAAGCAATGAGATTACTTTTTTCTTCTGTAAGATTTTGGACAATTGACCCCAGAGAAAACACCACAATACCAT
>NW_003852963.1:11819-14316 GCF_000181295.1 Otolemur garnettii
TGAAGTCAAATAAGCCCAGGCTAGAAACGCAACCTTGCGTGATCTCACTTGTATGCGGGGTAGTCGCAAGTTGGTGTCGGGGAAGCGGAGAGCAGAACAGCGGGCACCAGAGGCTGGGCAGGAGGGGGCAGGAGCAGAGCGGGACGTCGGTCCCAGCCCGAAAGTACAGCTGCAGAGTAAGTTCTGCCCTTACAGTACATGATACAATAACTATGTGGCGTATATGTCACAATACTAGAAGAGAGCACTTGTAGTGTTACTGCAGCAAAATAATAAATGTTTAAGGTCATGAACACGCTGACTACCCGGATATCATCTTTACATAATGTAGACATACATTGACATATATATATATTTTATAAGGGTATGTATACCTATTCCTTATAAAGTTATATATACCATATAAACGTATATTATTATATGCCATTTATAAACAAAGTTAAAATAAATATTCCTTGAAAGGAAGCCACAAAATGTTATCTGGTTTAGACTTCTGTAATTACTAGCACATAACTTCCTGTCTCATGAATTATCACTGTGTATGTCCACTAACCGTTTAGATATGGACTCTATAATAATTTTCTTACACTTACGTGTCTGTGAACGTAAGCACTGTTGTGTGAGGATATCTTTATCTGTAATTTGACATAGATGACCAGCTAGAGAGCTATGGAAATTGTCACCTCTCTTTCTGAACCTCTAATTAAATAGAATTTCGTTAAGTCAGGGTTAATGGAGCTTGCTTGTCAGCTATAACTTGTCCTGTAATAAAAAGGGTATTCACTCTTGGAAATGAAATTTTATTCTTCAATACACATCTTATATAAAAAATAAATCAATACTTTTAGTACCATTGACCCTTCAAACTTTCTAAATAAATTTTACTCAGTACAAGAGATTAGGGTGTTCTCTTCATTCTTTATGATAATTAAACACAGTGTTCTTACTATTGCTATTTCTGTAGATTTTTATACCTTTATGATGTCTTGGTAACCATTTTAAACATAAGACAGACTTTCTCATGCTGGAAGGAGGATTAGTACCAGTACACAGTTTAAAGTCCTCCACCTCCTTTCTGCCAAGCAGAGTGGTGTGTGTGAGTCCCTGCTTTCCACACTGCTTAGTGACCCTGCTCCTGTGGGACAAGTAGGTACAACCACTGAGTCCCCGGGACTCACCTGGGCTGTGCAGATACACACAGTGACCACCTCCTACCCACGGCGTGACCCCATGAACTTGTACCTGCTGGTTGTGATCCCACCAATTGTCATTCTCCAGGCCATGAATGCCCACCCTCGAGCCCAAGAAGGTAACACCACGGACCCAGCAAAGACTTTGGTCCAGAGGCTCCTCACTCTTCCTCTTGATGCATCTCAGTGATTCGTTGTGTATCCCCCAGAGAGCCTCCCCCTTCTCCTGACCCCCAGGGAGCATGAAACACCTTTCTCTGGATGCTGTGAGTAATGCACCACATCTGATATTTCCTGTACTTCACGTCGTGTTTGACCAACACACCAACATAACATCTGCTCTTTTCAAGTTCTCCCAGACACTGGCTATCTTGGTAGGAAAAAAAAGAGATGGATCAGACAAAAGCCACAGGGTGTCTGCCAGTACAGACAAGTGTCCTGTGAGAGGGGCACCTGGTCACAGGTTGGATGCTTAGCCTTGCACCAGCACAGAAAAGTATCCTCTGGAAGGCATATTTTAAGCACTCACAACCAGGTGCCCAGCATTCCTGTCATGGCAGGACTAGAGTTGATGGTCACTTTTAGGACAAAAAGCTGAAGACTAAATCATTAAAAATATATATATACAATAATCACCTGTCACTCATCTTGCTTCTCACTAGGGTTCCTCCCAACACCATTAGAACCACACATTCTTTTTATCTGAAGACTTATACAATTTTCATTTTTACTACAAAAGAACATGCCAGCAGGAGGGAGAAACTCTCATGCAATCTTTGATTTCTCATTTCCGTGAGCACTACCACTTCATGCTGATGACTGGGCAGTTCTGTAGCTGTCTGAAGAGGTTGCAATCTTGTTTTACTCATGTGATTTCTATAAAATTTCACCTAAAACTTTCACTGGCTGTTCTAAAGGGTTAGTCACAAAACATGACTCTTCATATGAACACAAACACAGTTTAAGTGTGTCCCATCTCAGTAGAAACCATAACTACCATAAAATACTCAAATGGAAAATCTAGGAATTATCCTCAATGCTTTCTCTTCCCTCAGCCCTTACTTCTTCTCATTCACTAAGTGCTGTGAAATATATCGCAAAGGGTTTCATTAAAGTGTGTTTGTTATGAACAAGGGCATTTATCATAAAATAATTGAAAGGAAGGCTAGTATAGTAGGCTTAAAAACCTCTGTGGTGGGCAGTGCCTATGGCTCAAAGGAGTAGGAGCCGGCCCCATATGCCAGACCAGAGGTGGCAGGTTCAACACAGCCCTGGCCAAAAACTGCAAAAAAAAAAAAAAAAAAAAA
>NW_003852963.1:16637-19788 GCF_000181295.1 Otolemur garnettii
ACCTCAAATTTTAGTGGAGAAGGTGCCTGGTAATCAAGGAGAGTGGTCTGGGGCTGGGTCAGCACCGTCACTTCATGGCCCCTCCTGGTGAGCTCCTCCAGGATGCACTTGGTGTTGAGCCAGTGGCTCATGTCACAGGGCCACACGAGGACCTTCCCGCCGAACCCACCAGAGCAGCAGAGCTGCAGCAGCAGGACTGCCAGCACACAGCGCCGGGAAGCCATGACCATGACTCCTCGCGGGGTCTGCAGGTGGTCTGAGTGTCCACTGAGCAGAGTTGAGAGGAACTTTAGGCATGGAAGTTAAAAATTAATTTTAATATTAAAGGTCATAGGTTCTTTGCAAGTTAAATATTCATTGAAAGGAATCAAACAAATGCAATGTCTCAGTAAATTTTTGATTGAGCTTTCTAGAACTTAATAATAAAAAACACAAAGTGGAGTCACATTTATTACCTTGATGGGCAAGGAAAGAATTAAAAATATTATAGTTAATATTTCACACACAGAAACATACACACACAAACATACACCCCGTCTACACTAAGTGCAAAGTGCCATAAAGGTTAGGAGAATACGCATTCCCTATCCCACGCCCACATGGGCCACCTGCTGCTTTAATGGTAACACACTGCACACTTTAAGGGGAGGGGAAACTTGCCCTGTCCCCAGGAATTTAGTTGTGACATTGAATCACAGTTCAGATAGATTAATAAAAGAAAGTGTTTATTTGCCATAGAAATGGGTAGAGTCACAGAGTGACCACCTGATATTGAGCTACCTGGACTTGGGAAAACAAAGATTAATATTCAACTGCTGGCTATCGGAATGGTAAAAGTTATAAGGTTTCTTTTTTTAATTGTAGGCAATAGATTTAATCTCATCAATGCTTAACCGAAATGTATTACATTTGTAAATGTATCATACAGCATTTTCTTTTTCTTTTTTTAAATTTCAGATTAATACAAGGGTACAAACAATAGGTTACAATTTTTGCATTTGTTATGTGGAGTCCTTTTCCTAGTTGTGCCCCTCACCCAGAAGGTGTGCCATACACACCCACATTGTGCCCCCTAGCTGAGAGAGCACCAATTCCCCTGCTTCCCCTCCCTCCTAACTTCAATTGAATTGAATTTTTCTTTTATGGGGGTGTGTACTAGATCGTCTACTGGCTTTCCATTAGTATGGAGTACAGTGGACAGTTGCTTTTCCATTCTTGTGATATTTTACTGCTGTGCCTAAATTGCAAGCCACAAAGGAAGAACACTTGAGATAAATTTAAAAGTGACACAGTCCTTTACTTAGATAGATTGACTGACTGCCAAGACAGACAGCAGCCAAGCTTTAGCAGTCAGAGTTTTTAAAGGGGTTAGAGGTGCAAGGGGCGGGGGTTGAATTCAGGGCTTCAGGACTTTCTAGTTGTCTAGCAAGCTGAGCAAGCTTGTTTACAGAAGTGCAACTTGGTGGTTATTGTGGGCAGGCGCAACCTGCTTCAGGTGCTCCGTGAAAATTTCCACTGAGTGTCTAACCCAGGGATGGGCAAAGGGGGCTGTCATAAAATGGAGTCTCTGTGGTCCTAGTTTCTAGTAACGTTAGGCCTAACATTCCCCACTGGTTTTGTGTTCCTGATTCAAAGATTTGAATCATTTTGATTGAGAGGGGTTTACTTATGGGTTTGGTTTAAAAGGAGCAGTTTTACTGATCCAATTCTAGATCTTACATATGCTATTAATTGATTTACTACACACAGGTCAAGGATGAGGGGAAGCAACCATATGAGGAAGGGTCCAGTTAGGGAAGTTAAGAGGGTGGTGAGCCTTCCCTCTTTTCCAAAAGTTCAGGTCAAAGTTTAATTAACATCCTTGAGGAGTTTTCTCAGGCTTCATTGGTGCATTGATCAGCCAGCTTCTAGGGCATGTTGACTGTCTTAAAAGTTACCCAGGGTGCTTTCTAAGGGACAGTGAAGCTCTACTTAGTCAGCTATGTTGACTTTGTGTGAGGATTTTTTCCATTCTTATTGTCGTGCCTGTAGTCAGGATGATGGTGTAAAGACAAGAAAACAGAAATGTTGAGACCCAAACTCAAAATTGACTAATCCTCAAAAGGAATTCCAACAAACTATTGGAAAGGGCAGAACAAACACAAGTCAGGAGCGCACCAGGAAGTAAGTGATATTGGACACATACAAACAAAAGTGATGACCAGTCTCAGAGATAGTAAATGATCAGTTTACCAGAAAAAGGAGGATGAAGGGAAACACAGAGGCCTCTCCTGGATTGAAACCTAAGAGAGCTCCCTGAAAGAATTGATCCATGATCCACTCAAGTAAGTGTTCAGGGTCAGTGGACTGGGGCCTTGTCCAGCCCTTGAGGAGACACTGAATAAAACACTGGAATCAACAAGTCAAATATAAAAATGACTGACAGGTTTCAAACAATGTCACCAACATAGGAAGGGGTGAACATGGGGAACAGGAACCTACCAGGGACCCAGCCGCTATGAGTCTAAAAAAGAAAACCTGACAGACCAGGGACTCAACCCCTGTGAGTCCAGAGGAGAAAATTTAACAGACTAGGGACTAACCCCCTGCGAGTCCAGAGGAGAAAACTTAACAGACCGGGAACTCACCCCCTGTGAGTCCAAAGAAGAAAACCTGACAGACCAGGGACTCATCCCCCTGTGAGTTCAAAGGAGAAAACTTAACAGACTGGGAATTCACCCTCTGTGAGTCCAGAGGAGAAAACTTAACAGACCGGAGACTCACCCACTGTGAATCCAGATGAGAAAACTTAACAGACCAGGGACTCACTGGTCATTTCTCTGATGATTAAGAACAGTGAGCATATTTTCTATTTTTTTTTCCTTTTATTAAGTCATATACACATAGATCATGAATACATTTATGCATTTGTGGGGCACAATGTGTTGATTTTTTATACAATTTGGAGTGCTTACATCAAACTAATCAACATAGCATTCACCTCATTTACTTAATTATTGTGTTAAGACATTTCTCTTCTATTGATAGATTTGACTTGTACCCTTGCAATATGCTCCGTGGATGTGGCCCTACCATTTACCCTTTCTCTATCAAACCTCCCCATTCCCTTCCCTTCCCATCCACCTCTATTTCTCTCCTTCATCCTGGGCTA
>NW_003852963.1:19808-20761 GCF_000181295.1 Otolemur garnettii
TCCTGAGATTCTTTACTAAGAATAATATGTTCCAGTTCCATCCATGTAAACATAAAAGGGGTAAAGTCTCCATATTTTTAAAGGCTGTATAGTATTCCATGGTATACATATACCACAATTTATTAGTCTGTTCATGGGTCAATGAACACCTGGGCTTCTTCCATGACTTGGGAATTATGAATTGAGCTGAAATAAACAATCTGGTAGAGATATATTTCTTGCAAAGTGATTTTTGATCTTTTGGATATACTCCTAGAAATGGAATCGCAGGATCCAACAGCAGGTCAATTTTTAGATCCCTGAGTGTTCTCCAAAAGGAGCGTATTAACTTGTATTCCCACCAGCAGTGCACAAGTGTTCCCTTTTCTCCATATCCATGCCAACATCTATAGTTTGGGGATTTTGTTATGTGGGCTACTCTGGAGATAGATGATATCTCAAAGTCATTTTGATTTGCATTCCTCTGATGATTAAAGATGATGAGCATTATTTCATGTGTCTGTAGACTGTGAGCCTATCTTCTTCAGAGAAGCTTCTGTTCAAGTCTCTTGACTACAATGAAATGGTATCACTTGTTCTTTTCTTATTAATAAGTTTTAGTTCTTTATGTATTCTGGTTATCAGATCTTTGTTGGAAATATAACCTGCAAATATCCTCTCCCATTCTGAGGGCTATCTACTTGCTTTCCTTAAAGTGTTCTTGGCAGTGCAGAAGCTTTTTAGTCTGATCAGATCCCATTAATGAATTTTTGGCATTGCTTCAATTGCCAGGTAGTCCTCCTCAAAGTGTTCTCCCAGGCCAATTTCTTCAAGTGTTTCCCCTGCACTATCTCCAAGAATCTTTATAGTTTCATGTCTTAAGTTTAAGTCTTTTTTCCACTGAGAGTCAGAATCAATTTTTGTTAGAGGTGAAAGGTATGGGTCCAGTTTCAGTCTTCTACAAGTCACCAACC
>NW_003852964.1:0-1079 GCF_000181295.1 Otolemur garnettii
AAATAAATAAAATAAACAATCATCATAATTATGAACATAGAACTCAAAAATAATAATCAAAATGTTCATTCCAGTCTAGAAGTTGTGATTTGCTTTGCTTTACTATTTTTTTTTTTTTTTGTACTTTTTGTCTGGGGCTGGGACTGAACCTGCCACCTCCGACCTATGGGGCTGGTGCCTTACTCCTTTGAGCCACAGGCACTGCCCCTATTATTTTGTTTTTTATTGTGGCAAAATAAACATAATGTAAAAGTTCCCATTTTATAATAACTGTTTTTGGGGGGTGGGGGGGACTAGAGTTTCAAGCTGTTGCCCTCTGAGTAGAGTGCCGTTATGTCATAGCACACAGCAACCTCCCACTCTTGGGCTCAAGTGATCCTCTTGCCTCAGTTTTTCTGTTTTTAGTAGAGACAGGGTCTCAACTTTTGCTCTAGCTGGGCTCCAACTTGTGAGCTCAAGCTACCCACCCATCTTGGCCTCCCAGAGTGCTAGGATTACAGGTGTGAGCCACCACTCCTGGCCTATAATAACTATTTTTAAGTGTATAGTTCAGTAACATTCAGTGCACATTATTTTGCAACCATCACCATCATATATCTTCAGAACTTTATCTTTACAGACTGAAACTCTGTACCTATTAGACGGTAACTACCCTTTCCCCACTCCTTCTCAGCCCATGAAACCACTATTCTCCTTTTGTCTCTATGATTTCGACTACTCTGGATATCTCATATACATGGAATCACACAATATTTGTCCTCTGTGTCTGGCTTATTTTACTTAGCATAATGTTTTCAGGATTCAGGCATGTTGTAGCCAGTGTCAGAATTTCATTCTTTTAAAAGGCTAACATTTGGTTGTATGTATATATTGCATTTTGTTTAGCCATTCATTTGTCAATAAAATGCTTAGATTGTTTCCATATTTTGGCCATTATGAATAATGCTGCCTTAAACATTGGTGTACTACTTTTTTTACTTTTTCATGTTATAAATATATTTTTAGTCAATGAATATAGATCTGGCCAGGTGCGGTGGCTTGTGCCTGTGATCCTAGCACTCTGGGAGGTTGGAACAGGT
>NW_003852964.1:2978-4860 GCF_000181295.1 Otolemur garnettii
AACCTCCAACTCCTGGGCTTAAGCTATTCTCTTGCCTCTGCCTCCCAAGTAGCTGGGACTACAGGTGCCTGCCACAACACTGGCTATTTTTTGGTTTTAGTTGTCATTGTTTGGCAGGCCCAGGCTGGATTCCAACCCACCAGCTCTGGTGTATATGGCTGGCACCTTAGCCACTTGAGTTACAGGTGCCAAGCCCTTTTTTTTGAGACAGAGTCTTACTATGTTGCCTTGGTAAGAGTGCCTTGGCGTTACAGCTCACAGCAATCTCAAAATCTTGGGCTTAAGAGATTCTCTTGCTTCAGCCTCCCAAGTAGCTGGGACTACGGGCGCACACCACATTGCCTGGCCATTTTCTTTTTTGGTTGTTGTTGTTGCAGTTGCCATTGTTGTTTAGCAGGTCTGGGCCGGGTTTGAACCTGCCAGCCTCAATGAATTTGGCCAGCGCTCTAACCATTGTGCTACAGACGCCAAGCCCCCATGCCTTTTGTTTAATGATGTGTAAGAGCTCTTTATACATTAAGGATATTTAATCATTCTTTTATGTTGTAAATATTCTCTGTTAGTCATTTGTCTCTTAAGTTTCTTCTTTTTTTTTTGTTTGAGACAGCGTCTCACTCTGTTACTCTGTCATCCTTGGTAGAGTGCTATGGCATCATAGCTCACAGTGAACTCAAACTTCTGGACTCAAGCAATCTTCTTTTCTCAGTCTCCTGAGTAGCTAGCACTACTGATGTCCACCACAACTCCCAGCTGTTTTTAGAGACAGGATCTCTCTCTTGCTCAGGCTAGTCTCAAACTCCTGAGCTCAGGCAGTTGACCAGCCTCAGCCTCCTAGATTGCTAAGATGTGAGCCACTACACTTGACCTTCTTAAGTTTCTTTATATATCTTTTATAGCGTAGATGTTTTACATTTTTATAGTCAAATTCATTAGTCTTTTTCATTAGGGAAAAAGAGGTATAGATAGTGAGGAATCAAAACTTTATTTTGGCTGGACCTGGTGTCTCAACCTATAATCCTAGCACTCTTGGAGGCCGAGGCTGGAGGATAGCTTGAGCTCAGGAATTCAAGATCAGCCTGAGCAAAGTGAGACTCCATTTCTACTAAAAACAGAAAAATTAGCTGGACATGGTGGTAGGTGCCTGTAGTCCCAGCTACTTAGGAGGCGGAAGCAGGAGGTTTTCTTGAACCCAGGAGTTTGAGGTTGCTATGAGCTAGGCCGAGGCCATGGCACTCTAGCCCAGGTGACAGAGTAAGACTCTGTCTCAAGGCTCAGTGCCAATAGATCAGTGATAGGGCACCAGCCACATACACCGAGGCTGGCAGGTTCGAGCCCAGCCTGGGCCTGCTAAACAACAATGATAACTGCAACCAAAAAATAGCCAGATGTTGTGGTGGGTGCCTCTAGTGTCACTACTTGGGAGGCTGAGATAAGAGAATCTCTTAAATCCAAGAGTTTGAGGTTGCTGTAAGCTGTGATGATGCCTCGGCACTCTACCAGGGCAACATAGTGAGACTCTGTCTCAAAAAACAAACAAAAAAAAAAGACTGTCTCAAAAAAATAAACAAGTGAAAATCTTCATAGAGATTGATGAAAACTCTTCTAAACCAACTCTTAGAAGACAGTAAGTACATATTTCAACCTAATTTGCTTTTTGTTGATCTCTAATGATTAGGGATATTATTTTCTTGTTCCTTATTTAGATATTTAGAATATGGTTGATAAGAGAACTGATAATGCCAACACCATGAAATATACTTGCTTTGGAAATTTCTAGAGGTTATTAAAGCGATTAACACTTCAATTGGTATTTCTGTGATATTAGCTGTCTTTACATTTTATTTTCTTTCTTTTTTTTTCTTTCTTTCTTTTTTTTTTTTTT
>NW_003852964.1:6871-7932 GCF_000181295.1 Otolemur garnettii
GACAGGAGGATCCCTTGAGCCTAGGAATTTGAGGTTGTAATGAGCTATGATGGTGCCACTGCACTCTAACCCTGGCAACAGAGTGAAACCCTTTCTCAAAAACAGTGAAATAAAATAAAAATTTCCTGCTTTATTTTGGTGGGTTTTAATATACTCAAAAGAAAAAGGATCTTAATCCTAGCACTCTGGGATGCTGAGGCAGATACAATTGCTTAAGCTCATGAGTTGGAGACCAGCTTGAGTCATGATGCCAGTGCTAGTGGTCCATGAACCACACTTTGGGTAGCAAGGGATTAGTATATAATTAAGAGAAAAGGTACATATTCTCTCATTTTGAGAAGAATAAGGTACCACTGGCTTGGAGTTGTGTGAACAGCATATCACACTTGGCATTGGTGAAGTGAAATTATAAGAAGGGGATATTAAGAAGTTAATTAATGCTTTTTTTTTACTAGCATCCAGAATTGAGGTTGATTGTTGGAGAGGTCTAAAACCTTTGAAAAAGTACTGGGGCTGGCAAGGTAGATGTTGAAAGTAAAAGAGCTAAAGATCCTTAGGTATGAGAAATGTAAATATGTAGTCAGATAAACACAATTATAAGACTTAAATGTTGACCAAGATGGCTTAATTTATAATTGGGAAGGTTACCTCTGCTCTGTCCTTTATTACTCTAAGTGGCATAGTGATTCTAGTAAAAAAGTAAAAATATAAGTGCTGTGAGTTCCCCTCGCCAACTATAATAATGTAATAGGCACATTCTGTGTGGAGAGTATGTCACATTTGTTTTCCAGGTCTGAGTAAAGTTTAAGTGTTGTGCTTAAATTGCTTTTCTCTGATGTGTTTCCCATGTGGCAGTTACCTGGAGTATAAACAATCTGGGTGTTCATTTATTTTCATGGAATTAGCAAAAGACTCTTAATCTTGCAAGTGATGTAAAATGTCACAGTGGATATTGAACATTTATCTACAGGGGAAAATTTGGCAAGTTTGGACCAGCCTTTTATTTAGTTGAGTTCTATGAATTCACAGTGCTAGTGTTTCCAAGTGTGTTTTTAGAAATT
>NW_003852964.1:9604-10421 GCF_000181295.1 Otolemur garnettii
GCATCACAGTTCACAGCAACCTCCAACTCCTGGGCTCAAGCGAGTCTCCTGCCTCTGCCACAGGTGCCGAGCCAAATCTGATTTTTATTTATTTTTTTAAATCTGAATTTCAAAAACAAAGTTATGAGTTAAAAAGTAAAAATTAAAAAGCAGGCTCTGTAGTCAGGTAGCCTGATTTATTTTTTTATTATTTTCTTATCTTAGCCCTACCATTTAGTAGTTTTGTGATCTTGGAAATTACTTGATATCTCTGTCTCAGTTTTCCTAGTTATTAAATGAGAATACTTATAGCCAATTCTATGGGAGGAATTGTCAGTATTAAATGAGGTATTTGATAGAGAATGCTTAGAAGAGCTTTTGGCAAATAATAAATGCCCATTTAATATAAGCTACTGCTTATCTTCTTACTCAGGAACACCCACTATTGACATTGTCTGTAGTGAATTTATTTTGCTCTCCCCCTTCCTTCCCTTCTTATTTTGGTTTTCGAAATTGGCATACATATTCAGATTTCAATATGGCAGATGTGGGTATTTTAAAGTTCACACTTAAAATGAGTTTTAAATAAGAATTTTTACTTTTAGCTGCTATAACATTAATTTCTTGTAAAAATTGAGAAGCCATTCATTAACCTATTCATCAATTCTTTCTTCTTCTTCATTTGTGGAGACAGAGTCTTACTCTGTTGCCCTGGGTAGGGTACCATGACATCATACTTCATAGCAACCTCAAACTCCTGGGTTTGAGCAATCCTCTTGCCTCAGCTTCCTGAGAAGCTGGGACCAAAGGTACCTGCCTCAAAGTCCAGTCTGCCTTC
>NW_003852964.1:11674-15695 GCF_000181295.1 Otolemur garnettii
GAACCCTCCACCTTGGGTGTACATGGCTGGTGCCTTAGCCACTTGAGCCACAGGCACCGAGCCAGCACCACTGAGTTTGACGGTGTGTTAAATAAATAAATAATTACAGTTTTGTAAATAACATATTTTGCACTAGATCGTTATTAAAATAAGTTTTTGTGTCCTAGAAGGTGTATGAGCCAAACTTTTTGGTGGATTGGACTCTTATTTTTTCATCTTATCTGTTTATCACAACTCTATAGTATCTGTAATTATTCCTGTTTTGCAAATAAGGAAAATGAGGTTTAAAGAGGTTAAGTAATTCCTTCTTCAACAACAAACTCACTTCAAAGCCTACTAAAATTTTAAAATTTATTCACTTTGCTATTCTTTTCTCATATATCATAAGATTCATAACTTCTGTTGGAAGACTTAACTCATTATATTGTATTTGAGGTTTATGTGTTGTTTCCCTATTAGATTGAGAGCTTTTTTAGAGCAAGGCAAGGACTAATCTTATTTATGTTTGGAGTGCCTATCACCTATTAGGTACTAATAAATATTAGTTGAGTAATGAATAGGGAGGTTATAAGTAGAGGGAGTTTTAGAGCTCATGTAAGTCATACATGAACACTTAATTTTCTACAAAGAATTTTAGATTGCTTACAGAGGATTAATAGCTTTATTTTGACTTGTAGCATATTTAAAAAATGGCTACTATCTATCACATCTCATAAAAGAAGCCATTTTAGCATCAAAGGTATGGGAGGGACAATCTCATAGTAAGCACAATTAGTAACTTTACACATATTTTTTTGGTCTTGACTGGCATTTAAGGATTATATTTCAGGAACCGTATTTTAGGCAACCCTCTCCTTTTAAAGATGACAGCATTAAGTCTAGAGATGTATCAAAGTTCTTTCAGCAAGGCAGAATGATAACCCAGAGTTTGGAACCCATGTCTTTTGACTTTCAGCCCCAAAGTTTGATTCTGTCCCCTTAACCTTCATCACATAAGACTTAGGCTTATAGAATTTATGACTTAATAAGATCCCATAGCTCTTAAGAAAGTTAAGCTGAAACCTGAATCCAACTTTAGTGAAACTTGTACATTCACTTCTATGTATCTTAATCAACTCTTGTTCTCACTCAAATATAGAGATGGAATTAACAAGTGATTGAAAGGAGTTGTCTACATTTAGGATTTTCTTTCCTTGAAAATTTCAGATTTGAAGCTTAAGCAACTTCTTCCAGGGAAAGAGTGCCTGCTATTATCGCAACCCAAGATTTTGATCCATATCCATAGATTGGAATATTGGTGGGCCAGCAATCCTCAGACAACTCATTAGGACAGGTAAGTGAAAGAGATACTTGAGGATAAGAAAAGTAGATTGAATGCAAAGTGCTAGCTGTCTTTTCTTCCTTTTCCTAGTTAGATGAAACAGTTGATTGCCTTTAAAATTATAAACCTTTATCTTGATAAAAAAACATTTAGCATCTTTAGATGGGCAGGGCAAACAAATTTCTTAATTGTGAAATATCAATTGTCGAAATGTTAACAGTGGTCAAACTTAGAGTAATTAGAATTTTGGGGGCTGGGCGTGGTGGTTCACACCTATAATCCTAGCACTCTGAAAGGCTGAGGTGGGTGGATTGCCTGAGCTTACAGGTTTGAGACCAGCCTGAGCAACAACCCCTCCCCCACTCCCCAACCCCATCTCTAAAAATAGCTGGACGTTGTGGTGGGTACCTGTAGTCCCAGCTACTTGGGAGGCTGATGCAAGAAAATTGCTTGAGCCCAAGAGTTTGAGGTTGCTGTGAACTATGACACCACAGCACTTTACCAAAGGTGACAAAGTGAGACTGTGTTTCAAAGGAAAAAAAAATTTTTTTTCTTTCTCTTATCTAAACTATATTTATGAGCTTGTGTTACCATTATCTTTTGTTGCATAACAAACTACCTCAAACTTAGACCTAAAATATAGTAGTCATTTACTTTGCTCCTGTACAATTTGAGCAAGTCTCACTTGATGGGGATGCTTGTCTAACATGTAGCATGAGGTGGGATGGCTAAAAGAGGGTGACTCAATGGCTGGAAGCTGGAATCATTTGATGGGTTTCTCACATGTGCCTGGTGGTTAATGTTGGCTGGGACCTTAGCCTGGGCTGTTGGCCAGAAAATCTTCATGTGACCTCTCTTTGTGGCTGCTTGCCTTCCTCTCAGCATGGTGGCTAGGTTTCAAGAGAGAGCATCCCAAGAGAGGAAGGCAAAGGTGCATGGCATATTTGAGTTAGCTTTGGAAATCACATAGTGTTACTGTGCTCTATTCTGTTGGTTGACGTAGTTATGAAGGTCCACCCTGGCCAGGCACGGTGGCTCACACTTATAGTCCTTGCACTCTGGAAGGCCAAAGTGGGTGGATTGCCTAAGCTCAGGAGTTTGAGACCAGCCTGAGCAAAGCGAGACCCCATCTCTATTAAAAATAGAAAAATTAGCTAGGCATTGTGGCAAGTGCCTGTAGGCCCAGCTGCTCAGGAGGCTAAGGCAAGAGGATCTCTTGAGCCCAGGAGTTTGAGGTTGTTGTGAGCTATGATGCCAGGGCACTCTACCCAGGGTGACTAAGTGAGACTCTGTCTCAAAAAAAGGAAAAAACATCCACACTGGTTCCAAGAGGGGATTGACCCAGTACTTGGAGTAGTAAACAACATCATATTATAAGAAGAGCATACAGGATGAAATCTACTGTTCTCAGTTTATATTACTTTTAAGACAAGGAAAATAAATAACAAGTGAATATATGGTAAAGAGAAAAATTGCAGAAAATTATGGTTTATGAGTCCATTAAGGATTTGATATGCTTTTCTTTTCTTTTCTTTTTTTCTTTGAGACAGTGTCTCACTCTCTTGCCCCATCTAGAAAGTAATGGTGTCATCATAGCTCACTGCAACCCAAATCTCCTGAGCTCAAGTGTGTTCCTGCCTCAACCTCTCAAGTAGCTGAGACTACGGGCTCATGCCACCACGCTTGGCTGATTTTTCTACTTTTTTGTAAAGACAAGGTCTTGCTGAAACTGGTCTCAAATTCCTAATCTCAAGCAGTCCTTTTGCCTTGGCCTCCCAGAGTGTAAGATTACAAGTGTGAGCCACTGTACCCAGTGTGGTGTGCTTTTCTTTTCTAGCATAGTATGATATTGAAAATAAGATACCTAAACAGAAAGAAGTGAAATAGATTTTGTCTTTCATGTCAACAAGGTAGTAAGTGTATTGTGGTGTGTGGTGGCATACACCTGTAATCCTAGTACTCTGGGAGGCTGAATGGGGTGGATTGCTTGAGCTCAGGAGTTTAAGATGCCTGAGCAAGAGTGAGATCCCGTTTCTACTAAAAAATAGAAAAAACTAGTTGGGCATGGTTTCACACACCTCTAGTCCCAGCTACCTGGGAGGTTGAGGCAAGAGGATTGCTCAAGCCCAAGAGTTTGAGGTTGCTATGAGCTATGATGATGCCACAGTACTCTACCCAGAGCATGGAGTAAGACTCCCCTAACCCCCTTCTCCCCCCAAAAAGAGATTTAAAATATGTTAAAGTGATTTTCTTTGTCCATTGTCAACATATCTGGTATAGTTACTGATGGTGCCCCAGTAATGGTAGGTAAAAGAGAGGGACTTAGAAAATTAATAGAAGATAATACAATTGCTGCCCAAAACTCATGTTTGGCACAAAAACTTTAAAATTGGATAAGATCATGCAAATTGTCGTCAAGATCACAAGGTTCATAAGGGCCAACAATTCAAATCATCATCAACTCCAGGAATTTCTTAAAAGTATTAATGTTGACATCATTTACTTTTTGGAGGTAAGATGGCTAAAGTTAAAGCCAAATGTTGAAAAGATTTTCTGGTTTGCAACATTTTATCAAATTGTTTATGGTATCAAAACCCAAATTTGTGCCAGAACTTAATGAAAACTTGCTTACAGATTTAGCATTTTTAGTGGATTTAACCACTCATTTAAATGAGCTAAACTTGTCTCTTCAAGGTTAAA
>NW_003852964.1:16482-17322 GCF_000181295.1 Otolemur garnettii
AAAAAAAAAAAAAGAAAAGAAAAGTAAGATTAGAACCAAAATATCTGATGAGCACCTTGAGAACTCACTGAGTTCCATCAAAGCAGATATTGGTACATTTGTTCCTCAAATGCAGTTTTAAATATCCCACTAGTTTTGTGTTGCCCCTTTTCTTTTATAATAAAATTATTTTTAAAAAGCCATTTTATTACTTAGATATGTACATTTCCTATATTAGTGATCGCAAACTTGAGACTGCTCAGTAGGATTATTGTGTGACGACTTTTTGCTTATCTGTGGTGGTAGATATCACAAAAATTATGTACAGACCCTGTTTTTGTTCATCAGCTTTCATTAATGTGTGTGTGTATATTTATTAATTTTTTATGGGGGGCACACCTGTCAGTGTAAGTGAAAGTGTGTTCTCCTAGTGTTTGTGTATTTAATGTGTGGTTCGAGATAACTCTTCTTTATCCAACATGGCCCAGAAAAATCAAAAGATTAGACATCCCTGACCTAGAACAGTGTTTAAATGCCAACTCTTTTGTTTACCAAGTTCTGAGATCTTAATTATTATAAACTACTCTTTCCTTATCTGTAAAATGGGGAGAACATAGAGCATGTAGAATGTAACAATTACCTTTATAGTAATTAAGAAAGATGGTGACTTTACCTCCTTGATGTTTACATGGATGGAGCTAGAAAATACTCTTCCTTAGCCAAGTATCTCAAGAAAGGAAGAAAAAGTATCCAATATACTCAGCCCTACTGTGAAACTAATTTATAGCTTTCATAGGAAAGCTATAACCCAATTTTAGCCCAGGAATATGGGGAGAGGGAAAGGAGGGGAGGGAAGAAGGC
>NW_003852964.1:19360-20649 GCF_000181295.1 Otolemur garnettii
ATCACGTTCACAGCAACCTCCAACTCCTGGGCTCAAGCGATTCTCCTGCCTCAGCCTCCCAAGTAGCTGGGACTACAGGCGCCCACCACAACACCTGGCCATTTTTTGGTTGCAGCCATCATTGTTGTTTGGTGTGCCCAGGCTTGGGATTCGAACTCGCCACCTTAGGTGTATGTGGCTGGCGCCTTAGCCGCTTGAGCCACAGGCACTGAGCCGAGTTACTTTTTTTTTAAGGTGATGCCACAATATCTAGTGTGAGATTATGAGTCTTTTTGTTTTGTTTTTAAAAGGGGCATTAATTTATTTTGAAAGGATAGTAACACAGAGAGGCTTGAAGGCAGTCATGTGATATATGAGACTTCTGCACTGTTAGAATACTCTTGGAGTTTTGTTTGTTTAGAGCCATTACAGTGGCTCATGCCTGTAATCCTAGCACTCTGGGAGGCTCAGGTGGGTAGATTGCTTGAGCTCCCAGGTTTAAGACCAGCCTGACCCAGAGTGAGACCTCGTCTCTAAAAAAAAATAGCCAGGCTTGTGGAGGGTGCCTGTAGTCCCAGCTACTTCAGAGGCTGAGGCAAGAGAATCACATGAGCCTAAGAGTTTGAGGTTGCTGTGAGCTATAATACCATGACACTCTACCAAGGATGAGAAAGTGAGACTCAGTTTTAAAGAAAAAAAAAAAAAAGATTATTTTAAAATTTGCTGATAGTTTGAGCCTAGGCATGGAAGAAGAAAGTTCTTGGTATTGAGTCATGTACTATTCTTTAGTAAACAGAATAAATGATATAGAAATCCTGTGCAGAGCTAGCAGACAACTAGGATTGAAGGAGCTGAAAAAGAACTTTCTTTCATGGTCCCCTCAGTGGTGACTTTGGGTTCCTATGATAACAGAAATACCAACTGCTGATTACTAGGCACTTATATTGTACCAGATGCAGTGTTAAACATATAGTCATATATTTTCTTATTTAATCCTCGGATTTTCTTTCTTTTTTTTTTTTTTGCAATTTTTGGCCGAGGCTGGGTTTGAACCTACCATCTCTGGCATATGGGGCTGGTGCCCTACTCCTTTGAGCCACTGGTGCCTCCCCAATCCTTGGATTTTCTTATTTAATTCTTACGAGGTAGGTGGTTTTACAAATGAAGAAACTAAAGTCTAGATTGGTTAAATAACTTTGAAGGCCAGAATGAGAATTTAAATCCAGGATTGTTTAATTCTAGGCTGGATGTTTTCTTAGTACTGCCCATAGTATTTATTTGGGTATTTTTTACTTGTAGTGAGTGTCTGT